>NW_009715248.1:8529-66729 GCF_000703405.1 Apaloderma vittatum
AGCCTGGGAATTTCCCCGTATCTGCTCTTCTGCAGCATCAGTTGTGATTGCCATAGGGGGATTGGGTTCAACACCGTTTTTTATTATATATATTTTTATATTTCATTATTTTCCTATTAGTACTATTACTGTTTCATTAAAGATGTTTTAGTTTCCCAGTTCGTAAATCTCTCTACTTTCTTCTCTTTAAAAAATCCCTTTGGGAGAGGAAAGGGCTTAACAGAGAGCATCTGTCATTTGTTCGGTGTACAACTAAGCCTTAAGTCTTGACAATGTACTATCTTTCCTATTTATGTATTAATTTCCTTAGAATAGTGATCAGTATAAGCTTGTGAACCTGCAAGAGAGTCATAGTGGACAGAGAAGTCCAAAGTCATTTGGCACTTGCTGTTAGCAAGGAAAGGCAAAGGAAAAAAAAAAAAGTATGCAAAGACAGGTAACAGTTGGAGATGGTGAGTGGAAACTGAAGAGAAATAGGAAAAAAACAGTCTAGAGAGGGACATTTCTGTGATGGAAGTTTATTGATAATAATTACATACATAAAGTGTATAACTGATTTTATTATTTAGGTCAGACTCCACTTTGTATCTTTGCAGGGCAATCTTGTTGACTAGAATTGTGAACATTTTGAGGGTTTTTGCTACGCAAGTAGCAAGATCGTACTTCACACTGAATTGGAAAAAATAGTTTTAGATTAAGTGAAAATGATAACGTTTTCAAAATGTCAAAACAGTTTGTCTCATGAAACATCTAAAATGTTTTGACATTTCCGGTTACTTTTCAGATATTATAATAAAAGCCAAGGAAATGATTTCACAAAACCACTGAAAAAGGCTCGTAATATATTTTTTTATGCTGCTGCCAAGAAATCAGGGTATTCCCTCCTACTACCTCCTGTAGTAGGAGGTTCCACCTCCTGCCAGCCTTGTGGGTTAGGAGCTCATACCCTCTTTGAAGCAGTTTATGCAAAGCATAGCTCCAAAAAGAAGAAAAAGGAGGATGTTTCACCCTTAAATTGTACTGCACCAAGACTTCTTTGTTCTCTTCTGGACAGTGTAGTTGCAGGTCCTTCAGGCTGAAAAGGCAATTAAATGACATCTCTTCTACTGTGTCTGAACAACATGAGACCTGGTGGTAACGATGTGACCAGTAAGCAAGGAGTTGTTCTACGGGTAGCTTTGAGCAAAGTTAAGTTCCTTTTATGACAAGTTCCTTAAAACAAGTTCTCCATTTTTAGTTGAATGAACTCCATTGTATAATCTGAGCTGAAAAGTATCTGGGTTTTACTTCATCTAGAAAACAAATCCTATTCATGTAAAAGTTATTTTGATGGTGAAAGTTCTTATCTGCCAAGGCAGGATCCCTTTCCCTATAAGCTGAAACACCTGTTGCTGGTACGACTTTCTAGCTGATATCCATAGTCAGTTTTCATTGGATTGATAGTGTTATGTAACCCAACTCTATATCCTGATTCACGATTCATATTTTTAATGAAATCATGATTTTCCATTTATTTGAATTGGCTTTTTATTAGAAATATAAATTTAACTACTGCATTACCAATTTGATCTATATAGAGAAAGCTGAACTAAACCAGTGGAATTAATACTATTCTACCAAAACTTTTAAAAGGTCTTATTCAGTTTTAGTATAGCTTTGTCATTCGTGGACATTTATTTTAGTTAGTACAAATTAACATAATAATGTATACTTAGTATGTAAACTGGAGTTTATTTATAAACTTGTGATTCACTGAGAGTTAAGGGAAGTAGAGAACACCCAGCACCTTCTTTAAGAAAAAATGGCTGAACATTGAAATAAGAACTTTTCTTCAAAAAAGAAAATATCTGTGATCTTGACTTACATCAGTCCTGATGCTTTAGGTTGACCCATAGACAGCTCTGACGCTTCAGTGCAAAATATGGTAGTTTTATTTGAGAAGAATTTATGCTTACTCCTATCTAGTGGTTAGGAATTATAAAGGAATAGAGCTATCTAATTACCATAAAATTAGTGATTTTTTTTTTTTATTTCTTCACCTGGATTGGATCATCCAGCTGTAGTCTTGTGATTTCTTGTCCTATTTCTAAAAAACTTTTACAGATACATAGAACCATTAAAGCAGCTACCGCTGCTATCCTTGATTCTCTTTGCTTATTTTTTGCTAGTATTCAGATTTTAACCTATGAATAGGAAGGTATCAGATCAAGTTTTTCTTCTAGTCTACATAATTTGTTATTATTTTTTGCTATTATCATGTATTTTTTTCTAAAAATAAATCATGTTCTGTATTCCGTTACCAAAGTATAGAACGGAAGAGAAAAAATAATACTAAGATACAGAAAATGTACTGTTTGTTAGAATGCATGAATGATGTGTGTTTACAGTAGATGGTTTGATTTCTAAGAGACACATTTATGAAAGTTAAAACAGTCTTAGTAATGTATCCTAGGTGAATTATAATATATTTGTAACCATCAGTCTCATAAAATTGTAACAGAATAATGTAAACACCTTTGTATTTATTTTTCAGATTCAGGTTAAAAACAATTTTAGCTCGTAACAACAGGAGTAAAAAGGCCAAGATTCAAGGCCAGGTTAGTTGGGGCTTTGAGCAACCTGGTCTAATGGGAGGTGCCCCTGCCTATGGTGGGGGAGGAGTGAAACTAGATCATCTTAAAGGTCCCTTGCAACCCAAGCGGTTCCATGATTCTGTGAAAAGTAGTACTATTTTCAGAGGATTTTTCCAGCTTATGTTTATTTTCAGACCAGCGGGTATGTATGTTCATTTTACACTTCAGAAACAACTGCTAGTAATAAAGGACAATCTTCAGCAGGGACACAAACAGTCAAAACTGAGATTGAAGAACCTAGTGTAACTTTTACATTGCAGTTAATTTGGCATGAACACAGTGTTCGTTAATGAAAGTATTATGTACTCTGGGATTTTCACAAAAAAGCCCCAGGATTTTTAAACAGACTTATTGATGCAGGAAACTTTTTCTACTTCGTTAACCACTTTTGTTCTTGTCTTAGGCTGCATGCAGCTGGAATCATTACAAAATATTTCTAACCACTGTTAGTTTCAGCAGTTTTCTTCCCTCTCAAGCTTTTTATAAATTCCTGTTGTTTTGTAACTTGTCTTTAAGATATACAATTGAAGAAAACCATAGAAACAATGGTTTTAAAGTGGCTTTATTGCTCTTACTAGAGGAATAAATTCCTTTTATTTTTTTCTGTTCTTTGTATTTATTTCTGTAAAGGTACAAATTACTGTTCTGTGGTAATGATACAACACTTCAATAACATGTCAACTTGCATAAAATTGTTACTAAAATTGCAGAATATTGGAGATAAAAATCTCAGTGCTAGTTAATTCATTTTACTTGATTTTTCTTGTAAAGTGCAATCTAAAATGCTTCCCTATTTGAACCACATTTGAGATATCTATGCTCATATTATCTGAAAATTTCTTCCTATTTCTCAAATCTCTATAGATTTGACACCCAAAGACATGCTTTTAATCACTGAGCTTAGCCTTATAATTGTATGATTATATATTATAACTATATAAAGAGCAATATAGGTACACAATAAGCTTTACCTTGCTGCTTTCCTCAAACCTAAGGCATGCGGCTGAACTGAAATTGTGGAAGATCATTGCCTACTTTCTCCTCCAGTACATCCCTTCCCAGAGGGTTGTTGCTACTTCTTGTTACTGAAGGAGGAAGACAGCAAAGAACCTCAGTTTCTCCAAAAATAGAGTAGGCTTCCTCCTTTCAAGCTTTAAGTGTTTCTGTCTGATCTTAATAGGTTCCATAACAGTAAGCTTTTACTTTACCCTCAACTGTTTACTGGGAACTAGGATTGCAGTATCTGGAGGGGCAACAGCTGCTCTTGTCAGGATCAGGTTCAGCTGTGCTTCACTGCAGTTTCAATAATTATGAGGGATTAGACTGAGGGCTTATTGTGTGGTTGCAAGTGGAACTGTGTGGTTGGATGATTCTTTGCACAATAATATTTTCATACTGTTCCAATTCTGAAAATCTGTATCAACAGATTATCATAGGTACTGATTCATGCTTTGTCACTATCTTACTTAGAAGGTTACTGAGATCAAAGTGGCTTTTTCCACTAAATTCAGTCCCTACTTAGTCTGTAAAAGTTAATTTCTTGTTTATATCTCTGTATTTTCAGTTCACAAAGTTATATGATTTAATGATTCAATATAGTTCTACAGGGAGGGAACATAAGCATGTATAGCGACACTCAGACTGCATTTCCTTTTCTGAAACTTCTCTCTCTGGCTTCCCAGTTGATTGCATTATAGGAGGATACTGAAGGACAATTTCTTATGCATTTCAGAGCCTGGCAGCCAGAGCATCTTGTAATACTCACTGAGAGTGAAAATGTTCAAGAGATTTAAGTGAGCTCCAAGTTTTGACACAGCACAGGTAGAATGAAATTGTTGACAGAGAATACAGAAAAGTTCTATATTTTGCTGTTCTGTTACATAGTCTGTCATCTCTGATAAGGTAACGGTTATTTGGTGGAGAGCACAGTGGATTGAAGTGGGAAGGTTTATTTGTTTGGTGGTTAAGTAAAAATATATTTTAATGAAAAACTTGCTCCCAAATGCCACTGAAATGCTTGCAGTGGTTTTGTGGGAAATTTATATATTCATAACAAAAGCTAAAGTAACTGATTTCAAGGAAAAAGGGAGAATAAGGCAAACAGAAGGCCCAATCTGGGCTGAAGTACAAAATCCAAGTTACAGATATTCTTAGAGATTTGTAAAGGCCATCACAGCAAACCACAAACCCAACTGCTCTTTGAAGGATTCTGCCTGGACACTGTGGTTGTAGTCTGTGAACCTCCTGTCACTGCTTTTGATCATCTGAAAAAAAATAGCATCTACTGTCAGGGATGTAAAACCAGGTTTTTGGGAAACCTTCTTGACTCCACTTTTTCTGTTGACTTCTACCCCACAAGAGAACTTTTCATAGGATCATAGAAGCATAGAATGGTTAAGGCTGGAAGGGATCTTGAAGATCATCCAGTTCCAACCCCTGGGCTGTAGGCAGGGACACCTCTCTCCCACTGGATCAAGTTGCTCAAAGCCCCATCCAACCTGGCCTTGAACACTTCCAGGGATGGGGCATCCACAGCCTCCTTGGGCAACCTGTTCCAGTGCTTCACCGCTCTCATGGTGAAGAATTTTTTCCTTATATCTAATCTAAATCTACCCTCTTGCAGTTTCAGACCATTGCCTTTTGTCCTATCACTACAGGCCCTGGTAAAAATCCCTTCTCCAGCTTTCCTATAGGTCACTTTCATGGATTGGAAGGCCACTATTAGGTCACCTTGGAACCTTCTCTTGTCCAAGCTGAATAACCCTAGGTCCCTCAGCCTATCCTCAAAGCAGAGGTTCTCCAAGCCCTCTAATCATCTTCATGGCCCTCCTCTGGACATGCTCCAGCAGATCCATGTCCTTCTTGTACTGTGGACTCCAGAACTGGACACAGAACTCCACGTGGGACCTCACCAGTGCAGAGTAGAGGGGGAGAATCACCTCCCTCCACCTGCTGGTCACACTCCTTTTGATGTAGCCCAGGACACGGTTTGCTTTTTGGGCTGCACGTGCACACTGCCAGCTCATGTTGAGCCTCTCATCAACTAACACACCCAAGTCCTTCTCCTCAGGGCCGCTCCCAATTTGCTCTCCACCCAGCCTGCATTTGGGCTTGGGATTGCCTTGACCTGGCTGCAGGACCTTACACGTGGCCTTGTCGAACTTCATGAGGTTGGCCTGGGCCCACCTTTCAAGCCTGTCAAGTTTCCTCTGGATGTCATCCCTTCCCTCCAGCATGTCAACCACTTCACAGAGTTTGGTGTCAACGGCAAACTTGCTGAGGGTGCACTCTATTCCACTGTCCATGTCGCTGACAAAGATGTTAAACAACACTGGTCCCAGTACAGATCCTTGTGGGACACCACTCATCACTGGTCTCCACTTGGACATTGAGCCATTGATCGCAGTTATTAGAAAGGAATATTCTTCAAAATCTCTTTCCTACCACAAAGGCAGCTAACATGCCTAAGACACAGGCTAACTGCTGGACACTCTAGAGTGCCTGATAAAGTCTCGAGTATCTCCAGCAGATAACTGGAGCATACAGAAATCTTATTAGACATGAACTAGTTCATATCCTTCTTGCCTCAGGATATGAGTTAAAGCATCCAAGTGGACTGAAAGGGTGCAAAAAAGCTACCACATGACAGTTCAGGATATGGGATCTGACAGTTACAGACATAGTGGGTAAGATTTTTAACATATGTTTGCATATGACTCTTCCTGTGGACCTTAATATCCCATAGAACCAGGTGGCATGGGGAAAATGCTAAAAGGAAACATCAGCTGAGACACGCTCAGATTTACAGGGTTCTAGCTGCAGGGAAGTTTATGCTCCGAGATGCCAGTATCAGATGCATCCTGTCTGGATGGGGAAACTTATTCAAAAGAATTGTGAACAAAAGGAATTTACAGTGAGACTTTTTCAAATATCTTTATGTAAGAGCCAAAGGCCCAGATGTCAAAATAACACAGCTCACGGAAATCTGTCTTGCGAAGGAAGCAGAGGTTAGTGATAACTGGCAGCAAGTCAGTTTGCTGGTGTAAGCTGTATCCACATTATTGCTCTTATAGTCTGCTACAGCCAGTGTAGCTGCATTGACGAAGTGCCCTTCTTGCAGACTTTGCTTAAGGTGGGATGCTAATTTCAGCTGGAAAAGTGGATGTCACAGTATAAGCAGACTGAGTCAATTAAGTGGTATCAGCTAGTTCAGAAATAGATCAGTGCTCCAATCTAAAAACTGTCTGCAAATCATTGTTATTGTCTTCTTGACACGATTGTGGAGGTATGGGTGTATTTGGAAACTATTTGGGCTTTCCATCAGTCTGAATTTAGTAGCCAGTGAGGTGCAAAAAACGACACAGTTCATTCAATATGAATTTTTGAAATTTCACATTTAATATCACAACATGTTGTGATACACTGATGATATCTTAAGAATCCCTTAAGATTACTTCGGAGAGCATACGCTTCTTCTAGACGTAAAATTACTCTCGTTGTTACGTTTTTAAAAATCCTGTGTGTGCCTCGATTTGCTTTAGTTTGCTCACTCAGAATAGCGCAAGATTTCCCTCTAGTGGTTAAAATCCGTACAAATTGTCTGAAGGCGCAGTGTGTTGTCTGTGCTCTCGAGGTTTTTGTAATTACACATCGCAAAGGATGAACAGGGACGTCAGAATTGAAGTAGATGTTTTTACTTTGTAGATGAAGTCAAAGCTTCTTTGCACTCTGAATAAGCAGAGACATATCAGAGAGCACAATGCACTCATGTAGTTTGATTTTTTTCCCCAAAGCCAGGCCTCGTTTCATCGCCGTGGGCTTGAGTTGTCTTCGTGTAGCAGAGAATATGTACCCATTTACATCAGTACACAATGCCCCTTATTTGAGCTTTCTCTCTCAGGCGTCTATGTATTCTCCAGCTAATAAAAGTTTGTGTTGTTTGCGTTTGTTTTTTTGTTTAATTATTTGTTGTTGTTTTTTTTTACTTTATAGCAGATACCAATGACTGCACAGTATTAAACTCTGACCCTTTTTTACTCTACTTGTAAACTTCTCTAACTTATAAGACATGGAAACAGATAATACAAGGGACAATACATCATAGGCCCATTTCTGAATTTCAGGCTCACTTGCTGGGAGCTATTTGATGATTTTCTCTTCTGTCTGGGGATTAATTTATAGAAATGAACAACAGAATAGGAAGTTTGAAATTCATTCTCTAGCTGCTTTTAATTACTATTCTGTTTGGGAGTTAAACTATAGTGAGTTGCCCATGTCTACTTGCTTTATCGTAGGGAGGTACTGTTTTTGCTGCATTTGCCAATAGGTAAATTGATCCTAATTCCACCCAGATAATTCCACATATCCTTTATTGCCAGGGATTAAGTTTTTACTGAAAAATATTGTGCTGTTCCTGTGGCAGTGCTTTGGAGAGGCAAATATCTTTATACATAGAAATTTCTCTCCAGATTCAGTTGTATATTGTTCTGATAGCTTCCCTGTTACTCTGCGTAACCAAGAAGTGTATTTATGTGTATATCTGTATACATGCATTTATATATTATTTATACATGTATTTACATATTACGTATATATTTACACACTTATATAGTGCTTCCTAGTTTGTGTACTTTCAGGTCCCACCTTCATCCAGCTTTTAGCTTCCTTAAAATGCTCATCAGAGGACTTTGTGTCCAAAGAGTTCCTGCTACTTTGTATTTGTCTGCTTTGCAAGCCTTTGGGATGGCTTCCTTTGCTAGATAGACTTTACCTGACTAACTGTACAGCAGGGTAGACTTCAGGTCTTGGTTTTGAAGTGAGTTTTGCTCCCCTTATATTTGCTCCCATTGTCTTCTCTTCTTGAATATGAATGTTTTTGGGTACAAGAGGACTGCTGACATCTCACCATGTCAGTCCAACAGATGCTGAGGATGTGGCAGGTCAGTCACAGCTCCACTGGTGCACAGAGAGTTGTTATCTCCAGTAGGGAGACACTTGGAGAACTGTTCCAGCCTTTAGGATAATTCTTCTCCTGTAAGCCTTTCAGACAGTGCTGTGGGAAGAGGGCTTCCCCGGGGTGCTCCCATCAAGGACAGATCTCGGGGCTGTGATTCTGGCTCTGAGGCTTTAGCTGATATCTGCAAGCTTCAGTGGATTTGGTTAACTTCCTAATACCATTTTTGGGGGATCTTATTAGGGCTTGACAGGGCTTTCAGTTAGATTTCTACTTGTTTTCACGGGAATTTGTGAGGAATTAGTAATGTTAAAGATCATGTCACTCATGCATTAAGCATACTAACTTTATGTAAGCAGTTAACACACTGGGGGCTTTAAAATTACATGGGTGGAAGGCTCTGTGAAAGAATGAAGTATTTTACTTATTTATTTTGTCTAATATTTATTATTACCTCATCTATAATGTGTTAGTCTTTATAAAAGTTTTTAAATGAAAAAAATCTACTAAAACAGAGAATCTCCATGAACACTCGTCAAGACAACCATCAGTTTGCACCTCTCTTACTTGTTTACTCCTATGAGCTGCCAAGGTGCTCTGTGGAAAGGTATTTCTGCCTCACAGGGAGTAGTTTTAACTGCTTTGGCCATATTTACTGAGGAACTGCTTTGTTGCCTGGAGAGAGAGGCTTTGTGTGGCTTTCATTGAGTGGTGCAGTCCAGGAAGAACTGGAGGGAGGAGGGCTGTGGGTCAGAGCTTCTGTTTACTCACCAATTCCCTGGCAATCCACAACAATGAGAAAACAAACATTGAAAAGCTTCATGATAGGGCAAGTTTTATTGTTCAGTTTCTTATCCAAACTGAAATCAGCTACGAGCCTAGGCAGTGTTAACTTCTACAAACAAATTATTTTTTACCTATGAAACCTCACACACTAAGGACACACACCCTGCCTTTCTAAGATTACAATTATTATTAAACTGATGAAGAGGATCAGCTATGACAAACAGTTATTGGAATTTCTTTTCATTTTTAATAGCATAAAAGGTGACACAATCAAGGTAGTCACTCAGAGACCTTCTTATCAGTAGCGAGGTTGGAATATCTTTTCCTTGCTGATGATGTCAGGAGGTTTCCTCACAAAATCCAGCTCTTCATAATTCCTTACCTGTGCAGAGGGTGTGGTGCCCAAAGCAAAGTGTATGTTTGGAGACACTCTTAGCGAATGTTGCCTGTTTACAGATCTCACCATTCATAATCTTCAGATTATATTTCCTTCATTTGTATTTTGGAGAAGGTGTGACCAGGACATGGAGCCTCCATAAACCTCCTGCCAAATATCGTGTCACCGGAATGGGACACCAACAGCCTTTGTATTGCCCCTTACTACTAAGAGGAACCTTCATGCTGGCAGCTGATAACTCCTCAGCATTTGATCTCTGGACTGTCTGAATAGCTAAGTGATTTCTCTGAGTATATATTGTTTCCTAGGTTAAAAAAAAAAAGTCAAACAAAAAAAAATCCCCAACCGACTTGTATATAATGTTATATTCAGAAAAATCACTGGCAGGTGGGAAGTTTTAGCTCCACTTGACTTTGACCTGATGTGGGGGATCTGCAAGAGAAGAAAATTATCATATCCTGTGTAGTACAAGGATACGCTCAATACTGCTGTTGACAGCAGAGAAACGGGGAGACTCAGGAATCTGGTGGTCCCTCTTAGGCTTTGGAGTGAATTGCAGTACGGACTCATGGTCTCTACTCTTTTCTTTAATTGTGATTTCTTAGCCCATCCTTTTTGACCTGTCCCTGTTCAGTCCTCTGTCTTCACTACACCTGCTTCCTTTTGGATCTTCACTTTTATTGAAGACCCGTTCTGTAGGGTTCTTATTTTAGCATACAAGCATCTGCCCAGACAGCCTGGACTTCCGTTGTTTTGGACTTTAAGATTTCCAGAATGTTTCCAGTGTAACTGTAGATTACTCTAAAGGGAGTTTAAGCTTGCAAACAGCATGTTTCCTAGCTACGCATGATGGTTCTGTCAAAGCAGGTATTGAACCTGGTAAAGTGTGCACACAACTTAAGCAAACCACTTATATTAAAGCAGGAAGAAGATACTAAATATTTTTCTGGTGCAAGTGAATTAAGTTCTTGGGAGACTCCACATTTCTCAAAGGGTGAAAATAAACCTGCTTTGAATTCTACCACAGAAGACAAGATGGGGGAGCTCATTAGCTTCAGCTACTGAGATATACCCCCTCACTCATATTTTAAAGGTAAGTAGCAAATGCCTGGCCCCTGTCTTGGAAGGGCCGGAGCCAAGTGCCTCAAGAGAGGGAGCAGAATGTCTGCATTAGCTGCCTCAGTCATATCCATCTCAGGGAAAATGGATGAAAGCTGTACCAATGTTATCCTATTCTTTTGAAATAAGCATTCTTCTGAGCTACTTGGACATCTAGGGGTTTTCTACTGATTTTTTTGTTGTGGGTTTTTTTTTCCACACATCATTTGTTTTCTCCTGTTTCCTCCTGGTATCTCCATTCCCTGCTTTGTGCAGTCATCTTTGGACATTAAGCCCTTTCTCTGAATTTAAAGGCTGAAGGTTTAGTAGAAAGACAAAGGTCAGGACACTTCGGTAAATGCTTTTAGTAGTGAATGGCGTTTGTTTTTATCGTAATAATGTCTTCATCTGTTCCTGTTTGTCTGAAACTTTAGGATTTAATTGTGAGAGAGCAGACAGTACATCTAACCCATTTTAGCTGGCAGAAGTTTTCTGTATTGCGTATATCCTTAGCATATTTTAAATATATATGAGTATATATATAATATATATGTGTTTATTTATATATAAAAATACATGTACGTATGTTTTACAGCTTCTGAAGTCAGAAGATACTCTATACTCAGCCTGGGCTAAAAAAATTATCTCTTGTGTGGAATTTTTTTATTGCACATCCCTAATATGGATTTTGGAAAGCAAGGCGTGGAAGGAGACACTTCTAAGGAGGAAGGCCATATGTCACAGCAGACTGCCAGTGATCTGGCAAACATGGTACCATCTTCCAATACAATAATTGAGAAGGTCATCCCTTCTTTCTCCTCAGGCTGGGTTGACAATATGAGCAAGTCCTCCAGTAAGCAGTATCAACTTTTATACAATTCAGAAGCCAGCAGCATGATGGGCAACAGTAGTGTGTCAACAGATAAATTGGGCCACAACCAAGCTTTTCAGCATGCAAGGCAATTATACTATTTGGTCAGCTCTGATTCTTTTCCTCAAAAGTTGGCTTCCAGTGTGACCCAGGCTGGAATTCTTGATGCAAGTGACACCTTGGAAATGTTCACTCCTCTGCTCCCTGCCTCAGAGCCTGGGATGAACCACTGTGCTCCCACCTACAAAAATATAGAACAGGTTAGTTTGCTTTAAATAATTGCTGAATTTATGACTGCATATTGCATATTTCTGACAGTTGCACAATATCTTCAGGAAGAAAGCGATCATAATCTTGTGTCTGATGCTGTTGCTCTAATGCATCCATGCAATAAAGTGCTTTTCCTAAGAGACAATTAATCAATTTTTCTCTTGTTCCTCCTGTTTGATAGTTATTGCTATCTCCCTGCCTCTGAAGAAAAAATTACATGTTCTGGCTCCATATTCTTGTGTGTGTAATGATTGTGGGACATATTCATGTTTTTAATCCTATAGATCTTTCTAACAGTCTCCACTCTCCATCTCCTTTCTAATCTTTTTTCCATTTCTTACTTTTTTCTCTTCTTAGTTTTGACCAAGTGACGGACAGGAATAACTTCACAGAATCTCTTCCACTGAGTGCTCTATGTGCTTCTCATAAGATAGTAAAAAATATAGTGTCTTTGTTGCATATTTTAAAGAAATTCCTATGTTTCTAACATAGTTGAATTTACTCTTTAGGATGTGTCTGTGTTGGCAGCTCTCAACACTTTCTTCACTGAAAGTCCATTATCATTTTAACATTTTTTGATGATGTCAAAAATCAGAAGTACTTAGGCTAACGAGGCTGCATCATCTGTCTCTTGCTCTGAGGACACCTCATTTCAGGGCTGCTTTTCTTGGCACTATTGGTACCACCTCTGCAGAATAGACAAGAGCTGGGAAAACTGTTCTTCAGTCAGGTATCAGATTTTCAGCTGGGTTGTGCCAGTGCAGTGGCTCCTTGACCATCTAAATTTCCTGTGGCTGAGGACTGCTAAGTGAGGTCGTGAGGCTGTCCCTGAATCCAGTTCCAAACTGCCCTTCTCAAGGGGATACCTAAGAGCCAGTTAGAAATCCTCACCAATTTCAGCTCTCAGTCTAATGAAGATTTTAGTACTTTACATGTAGGAACAGGAAACTTGTTACTCTTTGTTTGTTGGGAAAGTATTAATGCAGCTAAGGCTCCAGCTGAAGATAACTCCTTGTGAGTCCCAGGAGTTTGCTACTTCTTTTCTTGGATGGCATAAACCAGATCATTAAGTTTAATGACCAGAATCTCTCCTTATTCTAAGCTGTTAATGGCTGGTCATAAAATCTGATACTGGGTCTTGGACATTCCTTTGGTGGTTTCTGATGGACCCTGGCACATTCTGAAGTGTTACAGTGAAGCCTGACCTAAGGCTCTGATGCTGTTCTGAATACATTCTTGATGTAAAATGTGGATGGACACTTCTCTCCCTTTTGTGCTTTAGCTTCTGTGGTAAGGAAATCTCAGCATATGGACCAGAAGAAAATGCTGGCTGATGTGAGGCTGAGTAGCAAAACCTGGCCAGGCACATATTGCCTGCACAGTGTCAGTGTACCCTCTGAGTTGTAAAATGGCAAAGGAGTTTTAAATACAAATGTTAACATTCTTTATTAAATGTAATACACGATTTAAGAAAGCCAAAGTCCAGATACGGTTATTCTTTCTGATTAAAAACTATCCAGAAATGTAATCTGATACTATATCTTCATGATATTTTCAGACTCCAGTGCAGCAAGACCAGATGATGAGGCAGCAGATGGAGCAGCTGCAAAGGCTGGTGGCTGAGCAACAGAAAATCATTGCACTTTACAACCCAGGTACTCCAGGAATCTCTCCTGATGCTGTAGCACCCTCATCCGCTGATTCATGCACTCCAACAGTGAAATGCAGCAGTTCCTTAAAGAAATAAGGTTGATAGTTATTTTCAGTGACTGGGGGCTCTTCCTGTCATGGTTGGGCTAGAACATTCATTTCTTTACACATATTATACACAAGCTGTAAACCCCAGAAAACAGTTTTTGCACTTTTGTATATTAAAATTTCAGGAAAACCGTTAGGATAAGTCCTTTATGTTTCATAGCAGACCTCTATATTGACTTCCACTGAAGTATAGATTTGAATGGTACTGCAGAAAATTGTAGTATAGTGGTGAACATTAAGGAAAGCAGAAACATCCTTAGCAAGAAGAAAAAGTGTGGTCCCCCACACCCTTCCTACCCTGTACACTGTCCTCAGTGTGTGGTGGCATAGTGAAGGAAGAATTTAGGGAAATCATGTAGACTTGTGACAGCATTGGCCTGACTTTAGCAGAGCTGCTTGTGTGTAACACCATGTAGTAGGAGCCTAAGCAGCCTAAAGCATCCCTTGTCTGCAGCTGTGCATTGACCCAGCAACAGTTTTCTCAGACTAGTTTCAGGGTTTGCCCAGTTGAGGAGCTGCAAGAGTCTCATTCTGCTAAGATCTCAGAGGATAGTTAGCAGAACTAGGTGATGGCACCTTTTATGCTGGAGTTTAGTGTAGCCTGATGAGGTCTTACACATAGCTTTTTTGAGATGAAAAACTACACTTTTTTCCAAAACGATCTTCCCATATTCTAACCATACGCAGTGTGAGGAAGTCCTCTCAGTCAAAGACAGCTGTCTTTTGTTGTCTCTCCATGCATGTATAAAAATACTTTATAGCACACCTAGTTTGACCAGTTTGAACAGAATAATTTAAAAGAAAAGTTCTACTTCAGTTGCCATACAAGGAACACCTGCTTGCAAGCTTAAGTTGTCTGCTTGTGTGATGGGGACCTTTCTGAGCTTCCTGATGATGCCAGCAGTGCAAAGCAGTATGAGACTGAAGGGAACAACAAACCTGAGGAAAGAACACAGTGTCACATCTGTCTGAAGGTCTCATTTTCAGACTTGGTGCTATGTGACAATCGGTGTGACAAAGCCAGAAGCCGAGCCACACTAGCAGTGATACCAGCAGGCCTGGCTGTCATTGTACCAATTTTCCTGATGGAGCTATGCCACTGCAGAACAGCTGTCAAGAGCCAGTGCTGTAAATTAGGGAGCCAGCTTCCTGGAATGAAGACTATGGCTGAGTAAATTAAGTCTTCATGATTCTGTGCTTTTTGACTGAGAGAAAAGTCTGGTTGAAATGGCAGGCAAATGCTCAGCAAGTTGTCTGCAATGATCAGGCAAGTACAGTCTGCAGTTTCCAAGTTTTCTAATCAAAGCAGAACATCCACAGTGTGATTATATTACTCATTAATCCCTGCCCAAATGCTGCAACTAGCAGGTTGTTGTTACTTCGGTTGGTTTACTGTGAGAAGAACAGTTAGGCTACACCACTTTTTTCAGGTTCTCAGGAAGAACTGAACAGTGTGGGAAGAAAAGTGCCTTGGGTCCTGCCATGCTTCCACATGTAAATTTCTCTTCCCTCTGCCTCAGTGCTGTAAATCACTTGACACATTTCTGAAGAAAGCAATAATGGTTAATATCACGAACTCAAGACCAAATTCATACAGTAAAAAATGTATTTATAGGATGCTGTTGAGTGTATCTATATATCCAGATACACTTAGCTAACGTATAAAGCCACAGACAAAAAGATTACTTGAATGGAAAGGTAACCAAAATCTGCACTGGAAATTCTCATTTGTTAGTGGAGGCAGTGTAGGGTGAGGGTAGCAAAGGCATTGCATAATCTGGTCCCATTTAGGTTTAAAGAGGTAAAATATGAAGAACTACTATGGCTATGATTTATCTTTTATGATAGAGGTAGTTGCTTTAATATTGCCATGCATCTGAAGAAATAGTACAATGATCAACAGTAAAATCAAAACCTCATTGGACTATAGGTTGTCATTTTAATGTCTTATGGTAACACAGACAAAAGAGGCTCTACCCACCAGCTAGCTGCATGGTTAAAGCATCTGATCAGAAGTGAGCTGATCTGCAGTTTTTTGAGTCTGTGCCAGACAGGATTTAAATCCAGAGATCAGCCTTCTTCCAAAAAATGCCCTAACTGAGGTATGAGGCAATGTCAGTCACAAGTACTCTCTATTCTTGTTGAAGTCAGGTCACAGGACAGAAGGTAATCATGGTGTGGAGAAAGAAAGAAAATAAGAAGCAAGCCTAATTTTGTAGCCTTATAAAGGGGTTTCTTTCATAGAATCATAGAATCTTATAGAATCATAGATCATAGATTTATAGAATCATAAAACAGTTTTGACTGGAAGAGACCTTCCAGATCATTGAGTCCAGCCTTTTCCTAGCCCTATGAACACCACTAAACCATGTCCTTTAAGGCAACATCTACTCGTCTCTTAAACGCCTCCAGGGACGATGATTCAGCCGCCTCCCTGGGCAGCCTGTTCCAATGGCTGACAACCCTCTCAGTAAAGAAATTCTTCCAACCTGAACCTCCCCTGGCGCAATTCAAGGTCATTTCCCCTCGTGTATCATTCACCACTGGGGAGAACAGACCAGCTCCCACCTCTCTACAACCTCCTTTCAAGTACCTGTAGAGAGCAGTGAGCTCAGCATCTGGTCCCTATGTAGAACTGCTTTTCAGCCTAAACATAAGGAACCACTTCTTACTGCCAGGTTGACAGAGCACTGGAACAGGCTGCCCAGAGATGTTTTGGACTCTCTATTTCTGGAGACTTTCTGGAAGACAGAGACACCTGGAAGTGTTCCTGTGTGATCTGCTCTAGGTGATCTGGCTCCAGCATTTGGAGTTGGACTAGACGATTTTCAGAGGTCCCTTCCAACACCCACCATTCTGTGATTTTCTGTGAGATTCTTCATCTTTTACAACTGGAAGTCTCCTGACAAAATATGTAACCACTCATCCAGAGCTAAAAGAAAAACCTTCCCCTCTCCTGCATTGAGGAGTGCCTCAGAGATACTTTGCAATACTTAACTTTTACCTGCTAAGGGACTTAAGAAGTCCTATGGGAAATTTGTTTTACATGCTCAGAAGTGCTTCATAAAATATCTGTAATTCAGTATGCCTGTAGCTTACAAGAATTTTTGTTATGACTGACAGTTGCAGCAAGCATATTTTACAATTTAAATACAATAACAAAAGCAGAATTTGATTATTTCAGTCCAAAAATGCAAACCACTAAGGAGCATGAAAGAAACATTGGTTTTGTGCAGTACCAGTTTAGCAAGAAGTTTCTAGTTCAGCGCAAAATATTTGTTCTAAGCTTCTCTAATGTTTCTTCTCTGGTAATTATTTTTAGGCTATTCTGTTTCTCCTGGGATACCTTCCCACCCAGTAGCCACAAAGCCACCATTTCCATGCTTTCTGCCTGCTTTCATTCCTGTCCAGTTCCCATCAGAAAATTCTTCCCAAGTTGAGAGCCCGGAGCGCTTAAAGACCTCTCCCTTGGCAACGGGTTCTGCTTGGCAAAGCAGATCCCCACTGTTTGTGCCAAACGAGGGCAGTTCAGAAATCTCGGGAGAGCATATGCAGCTTTCAGATTCAGGTGGGTGAAAAGGTCTGGAAATCTGAGCCAAAGGCTATTGTGCAAATCCTAGGAATTTTTCCCCTTGCTAGTGATTGTTACTGATTTTACTGCAGGTCAGAGGAAGGTGCTTTGCTTTTACAATGGCTTGGTACAAAAACTTTTACAGTTTTTTATACTTCTTTTTTGACTCACAATAATAATGACAGAGAAATTGGGCTTTGTAGATATATATGAAGCAGAAATTGGAAAGGCTAAGTCATATGAAGGCAATCTGTTACAATTAGGGGGCGAAGCATAAAAAATAGAAAGTGGATATAGCTTCCAAAGGTGAGAGAGCATATTTCTTGAGCTAAGAAGGCCTGCTCTTTGTCAGCAGTCTTTGTGTTTCTCACACTGATAGGGAATTGAATCATTTGGAGGAAAAACAATGTAAGCTGCTGCTTGGCGTCTTCTCTTTGTTACGCTTTGCCAGCCTTATCTTCTGTGGGAAGATACCAAAGGGTGAGAAAGAAGAAAGAGTGATTTGCAAGAAATCGAAAGTTGGTTTCAAAATGGGGGGAAGAGAAACAAAAAGAAATATGAATGAAATTGTTTAAAGGGCAAGACAATGTAAATCAGATTTGCGTCCTGAATTCCTTTGAACTTTTATAGCAA
The DNA here is from genome assembly GCF_000703405.1 of Apaloderma vittatum. Classification (NCBI taxonomy): domain Eukaryota; kingdom Metazoa; phylum Chordata; class Aves; order Trogoniformes; family Trogonidae; genus Apaloderma; species Apaloderma vittatum. Next base: position 26,500 of record NW_009715248.1, read on the forward strand.
GACCTGACTGTGATGCTGTGAGACAGTCCTGCAGTACAACGGAAACTTTAATTTCATATTCTTCAAACTAGCTCAGGATCAGTACTCCCACTGAAAGAGTCTTGTCTCCTTCTTGTGTCTGGCACTACTGTTTTCTTGCTGGATTAACTTCAACCTGGGTCAGTTGCCCAGTGAAGTTTATCGAAAAGCTTCAGAAATACTTTTGCCAGCATTAATGGGGAGTGGTGGATGACGACAGCAGGAACCTGAGAGCAAGAACCCATTAGGGCAGGAGGAGGTATGACTGCTTTTTTCTGGCAGCAGCACTGACTTAGACCTGCTTGAAGGTGCAGAGGCCTTAGTATATCAGATTATCTCCTGACTGGAAGCTGCCTTTAAAATATGCAGTTGCCTTTGAAATATGTTTCAGCTGAATGTATGCTTTAGGACTGGGCTGAACTGAGACCTTCCTGACTGTTGTGACGAGTGTGGGATTTTACTGCTGGAAGCATAAACATGAGTGTACCAACAGCTTGCATAACACTTTGCGTTCTTATTTATAGGGATAAGCACAGAGTCATTGCTTCAGTGTACTGAGGGCTCCACAAAAAACCTTTCCAGACAAGATACTCAAGAAGAGAACAGAAAAGAAAACACAGGTGAATTACACAATTGCTTGGACACCTTGTTCTTGCCTTGCATTGGGGAGCACTAGTTGAAAATTACTATTAGAACATTCTGCAGACAGCATAGCCCCACACATGAGACTCTGAGGAGGGACACAGGGGTTCTGTGTCCCTTGCTGCTGCCAACCTGCTGTGGCACCTCTGCCTCCACAGCCATATTCTGGTGCAAGGCGGGTGAGAAGGTTGCAGAAACAGCACTTCTTGTCTTCTGTCAGACTGGAGATTTTTGGTGTGTAGCTGGGAAAGGCCGAGGGAAGGATGTAAAGCTTTTTATTCTTGTTGTTGGAATAGAAAATCTTTTCAGTATGTTGCAAAGGACTTCAGCAGCACTGGGTGCATTAGTGTGGTGAAGTGAGCAATGTAGTTCCTGGCTACAGCAACAGTGTGTAGTACAAATAAGCCAGTGAAGTTTTTTTGCTCCAGTTGTCACATCTAACTTGAGCTAAAAGAGCAAGTCTCCATTAGATGACACTTAGAAAAAAAACATTAATTTAAGTGGGAGCCTTCTTGTTGTAGTGAACATAGCCAGTAAGATTCCATAGGAAGATACACAAATCTGGACTTTGTGAAATAGAATAGAAAATGTCCAGTTAGAAAGTGTCATGTGTACTGCTTGTTAAACCATTTAATGAACTGGCCTGCAGACACATGAGTAGTTCAGTGCTCTCTAGCAAAGTGTCTCCACTGCAGTATTATGCAATGAACACATTGACAAGCATTACAAATCTCTAGAGGCAAGGAGTACAAATCATATAATTTGCCCTTTCCTTCTTTCCAGCAATTAGAGTTGAGGATCAGAAGTGTCTTTTTCTCAGAGTTGCATCCTTCCATCTACTTAATTCAATTGTATTCTATGAAGTGTTTTCAAAAATAAAAATCTTGCATATGCTTTTGAAAATATAAATACTTCTAACTGACTTTGTGATGTTTGTTTTTCATTTATTCATTCTGTAAAGGCTTTGTTCTCATTGACCTTTTTCCTGATGCTTAGATAACAGTCAATTAAAAGAAAGAAGTCTCCCTGAAAACTTTTCTGCTGTCAAAAAAGAACAAAGAGGACAGGTAAAGGACGAGATTCCTCCATCTCCCTTTGGCGTAGAGGGGAAGATGAAGGCTGGAAACACAGAAAACAGGTGACAAACTATCTTTATCAGTCAGTCAAGCTACAAAAGTGTGTTTTCCTTGATTGTACACATACTGTATGTGTTGTATGTGCAACACAAAGGTTCTTTACTTTGCTTGAGAGTGGCAGGTATGCATGGACACGGATTGGACAGGTCTAGGGACCAGCAGTTGATCTACTTCTATTTAAAAGGGTGCTGGTCTAGTCAATTTAAATGGACTGGCTTTGCAAGTATGATCTTCAAAAGACACAAGTAAGGCAGAAGTTGGTAGGGAGTGATAACATCTTTTCTTACGCCATCATTTCTTTTGCAGTAGCCATCAGTTTGTGATGGTAGCATCAGTCTGAGTAGCTCATCCATTCTTGTCCTTTCTCTGCCTCTTCTGCTGTGCCAAGATCAATTTTTATGCACCTATATAGTGAACTGGTCAGAGAAGTAATCCTTTCTGAAATCATGTGGAGAGAGTAGTAACATAACTTTTAACTTGGAACAGTTCTCTGATCTGGTTCATCATTGCCTTGCAAAAGGACTTTTTCCAGGACACTGAAGGGTTGCCCATGGCTAGGCAAGAATGGGTAAGTCGACATCAGTGATGGAAGAAATGCTTGTAGAGTTGTTATATGTCCTCAGCTAATGCAGATAGAAGCAGGAGCTTTTTTTTTGGTGCACCGAGCTTTCCATCAAGTATAAAAGAGTAGTAGCAAACTTCTAAGCAAGTATGAACTGAGAGGTTTTTTTTAAGTGCATTAACCATGTGAGAGTTGAGCAGAGAAGTTAGACAGCGACCTACAGAGCAGAAGGCTGTGGAAAGGCAGCAGGACCATAGGCACCTCTGGCCAAGTAGGTCTGTTCACATATACCTATTTGGATCAACAGTGAGCTTCTGAAGTTTGCCTCTCAGTCATCCCACTTGTGTTTTTGTTTACCTTGTGGTATTAGCATGAGCTGGATGAAGCTAAAGCACAGAATGTACTCCAGCTCCTCATGACAGTTTCTTTATGGGACTGGGCTATAGTCTTATTTGAGATAAACTTCCCCAAACACATATTGTCTAACGTTGAGGCCTCAGCAGCAGCAGTTTTGCTCTACAAATCTAATCCTATTAGGTCATGCTGCTTGCTAACAGACAGAGCCAGGCTGACAAATGAAAAGATTAACTGCAGTACAGTGGTGTTAGGTGAAGGCAGGGTATAGGTATAACAGTAATGTGCTGCATAGCTAGTGTCTGTATTAAACCCAGATTTTTTTATTATTCAGTAGAAATTATTAGTAAGCGACTAAACTAAGACTCTAAGCACATTTCCAACAAAGTAAGAAATGTTCATCTATGCTGTATTATGCTTCATTTCAAGTCAGTGTTCGATCTGTCCCTCCACAGCATTTTAAACATTATTTTTCTCATCTATCTTGCTTCACCAGCTAATTCAAGCCACTCTGTCATGGACATAGTCAGTTCTTTGTGGCCATGACCGGCTCTGGTCTGGAGAAAAAGCCTCAAATATTTTTCCCTTTGACCATTTTCTATTTTTAAGAAGAGACTGATATCAGCCAAAAAATGTTACTCGCTAAAAGCCTAATTAATGTTTAGTCTAGACAGAATGTTTTAAAGTGAGACTTAGATGTTGCATAATAGTGGGCTTTTTACTAAAATGATTCACATTTTTTAAAAATTGCAGAGAACATTTCAGTTCTAAACTCAACATCAACTCCATTAGAAATATCACAAGAAAACTAATTAGAGAACCTTACAAGTAAGTACCTTCTTGTTCCTTGCCTAGGCCAATCACACCAGCAATTGGTATTAGACAGAAGACTTTGGAAGAATTTGTTGAAGAACCATTTAAAGTAGGCAATCATCTCATAGAAAAACAGCAGAAGGAGCAGCAGGTACTGTGCCATTGCTACATTCACTTTGGTTTTGAGAAGTTCTCGTGGACTTGTAGGCTCTGTTTTAGCTCATTGCATGGCAGCATATTTCTCCCACTGTTCTTCTGTGTGATATTGGAAGATTTTTCCCATAAGTATAAAAAAAAAGGTATTATCTAGTCAAAGCCACATTCCTCACTATTTCCCATTGGATTTTTCTCTTTTCACATACTTTCAGGGTCATAGTCTATGCCTGAGTCTCAACACATTTAGCTAAATTAGACCTCAAGGTTGATTTTGTTAGTTTATTTCATAATAAATGGTCCATGCTCTCTCATGTGTTGCTAATGCAAGAATGGGGGCATTTCCAAATACAGTTTTTGTAGAAGGCCCAGTACAGTAATACTGGTCAGTTTTTTTCCTTATGTACAGTTTGAAATTATTTTGTGTCTGTTGCCCCTAGGTGTCAGACTCAGCATTTTGTTAAGCTTCTTGACTTGGGAGATGCATAGTTCATCACTGAGGAATTTCCTTTATGTGTCCCTGGCAGAATAACATCTCAGACTGATGCATTTATGCATTTCTGTGCCACATTGCAAAAAGCACACAAAATTCCTTTAAAAACGAAGACAGACAAATTTTTTCCCACCTTCTTTCATATAAAATCTTAGTACCATCTTAATCACCTGACTTTACTAATGAATTAATGGACACATCACATTCCAACTGCTTCTAAAAGTTTTTATGTCTTCTTTGTAGTCTCGAGGCTGTTACATACTCAGCCATCCATAGGTATTGTATTTAAGACTTCAGGTGTCTCAGCTTTCTCAATTATCATAAATATCTTTCTTTCTGGAGTATGATTTTCAGACTGTGATTGTCAGGATTTTTGGTGTTTTATTCAGCGCAAGGCAAGAGTAACGCCTCAGAAGGCTTTTCCAAAACGAAAAGAAGGTATGGCAAAGCTCAAAAAAAATAAACAGAAGCCTTTAAAAGAAGACAGCGAGCATTCCAGAAGAGCTGGTTTGGACTGCTGTGGTCATTTCTCCCAGCCTGACCAAGTGCATGCAGGCATACTGCATCTAGGGGAATGCTCGCAGTTAAATCTGGAGGTCAGTAGATCCAGGCAGATGGTAACACATGAAAAACAAATAGACTGTGCTTTAGCTAAGTGGGAGGTAAAAGCTCAGACTGACTGTGAAGCAAGACTAGCTGAGCAAAGCGCAGAAGAAAAAGAAGTGAATGGGGGAGATGAAGATACAAAGGAAAATCCTGTTGACCCACCACAGAGAATGTGGCCTGAAATCCTGCAACCATGCCCTGAAACAGCAACTGAAATGAACCTACAGGTAGATGAGGAAAGGGAAACTCATTATATGGATTCTCTAGGGCAAGCAAGCAGAACTGATGGAAGATCTGTGGAAGGTACCTCGCAAACCTTGCAAAAAGATATAGGTAGGATGGATCAGCCTCTGCAGGGTCATCTCACAGAGGGAACAAAAAATGCCCTGGAAGTCCTACAAAAGCATTCTCCACTTCAGGATTTAGAAACAAAATGCATCAAGGAGGCAGAGTGGAGTGCAGACACTGCATTCACACTGAGTCAGAAATGGGTTCAGGTATGCCCACAGGAACTTGTTTTGGGGAGCCAGAGCTCAGAAAGCAAAAGACACGTCCATACTGGGTTTAAGAAGGTAAATGATAAGATAGTAAAAATTACATGTAACTCACCTGAGGCTGTGGAGAAGGCAAGTTCACCTTTGCAGCAGGAGTGGCAAAGGAAGGGGTCACCTTCCTCGACGTGGTTTGTTGCATCTTTGTCCTGTGAGTTAAGTTGCTTATCCTCCAACAGTGACGAAGACCCCAAATCTCACCATGTTCAGTATTCCTCCCAGTGTGGGCCTAAGGGAGTAGGTCCTACTGATGGACATTTGGATCTCTCTGATGCTGACTATGCTAGCGATGAGCCCAGTGGAACTGAAAAAATGTCCGTTAAAAAGTACATGAGATCACCCCCAAGGAAACAAGACATTCAAGCGATCTCAAGAGAACAAGATCTCTCCTGCAGTGCAAGCAGCAGTGATTCCAGTACTGGGGATGTCAGGCTGAAAGGGAGCAAGACTTGCTCTTCAACTCAGGAGTCCCTACTTCATCTTGCAAGATCGAAAAGGAGAGAGCATGGACCTGAATCAAAGAATGACAATAAGGCCATGGATGATAGAAGCCTACATCTGCCATCCTCAACAACGGCTGGTGAGATTCCTGCCTTAAAGATTAAAGAAAGCCCTGCAGTGGGGGAACCACAGAAAAAAATGTTTACAGACACATTAGGTAAGAGCCACCCAAGCTTTGATTTGTATTTATTTTCCATACGGGAAGAAAATTTCTCTTGGATTTATGTCTCATTCTGCCTGTGCTCTCTGGGTACATTCCCTCCTCTGCAAGTATTTCTCATTCATGAAAAAGAGGGGAGAGATATATCTGCAAGCCCCTTATTATGCTTGGTTCTCCATTGTCACTAGCCATTTTTCCTAAGTCTGTTGCTTGAGGTGCACTTTCAGGTGAACACTTTTCACCCCATGAGATGGGTGAGAGGGTCAATGAGTCCCTGGAATCAGTGCTAGAGTTCCCTGTAGCTTAGGCATATTCCTCCTGCTGACCCCCTTGACAGTGAGATGTTCACATTTTCTATTTACCCTCCTCAGGGACAACACGGTTTTAAAATAAGCTGGGCAAAATAATTTCTCAGATTTTTGTGTTTTGTTCCTAAGATACAGAGAGCTTCACAGCAGTGGAAAATTATGATTTCCTAAGAACATCTTCACTCCATTTGTCATGAATGTGGTGCTCCTTCTTTGGTCAATCAATCTTTCTAGCCTTTCGGTCCAGCAATCTTACTTGTGGTAATTAAATGGTATCCTGCTTGAGTAGAATTTTATCCTTTTGATTGAACTGGTTCTTGACTTTCCTTCTCTCTTAGTTTCCATTGAAGGACTTCCCCCACATTGACTCCTCATGCCAAACCCATTGGCTGTCTCTTTGCATAGGGTCAGCCTGCAGTAATCACTGAGGCAGAAATATTCATTTCTGATAGGTCTCAATTGCTCTGTCACAATTTGCTAAGCACACTCTAGTCCATGTCAGGCTGCTGTTAAAAAGGATTCCGGAAGTGTCTTTGAAAGTTACGGTCCAAGTAAGGTTGAACTATCATGTGGCATTCACATTCTTGAAAAGGAATTCAACTACTGACACAGATATATCCCTGAAACCATTTAATTTATCGTGATTTATAAGGCTTGGATTGCACTAAGAATCATGCTGGGAACAGAATACTTGCATAATTAGGCATGAATACATTAATTCTTTTTGATAGATTAATCAATAAATCTTACTGCATTTATGCAGCCTGTAGTTTTAAATATGTAGAGAGGGTTCATAAGTATTCACAAAGTTCTGTGTCTTTATAGAAGAAACCCAGAACATCCCTGCCAGAAGATTAGAGACTGGCGTATATTGCGGAGGAACCCCTTCACTGACTAGGGCAAAAGAAGAACAAGAGAAAGCAATGCATTTTCACAGGTAAATGTGTAGACACCAGAAATTCATTCATGTGTGCAGTGAGGTAAATAATTCCTTTAGGACCCTTAAAATTAGACTACTAAATTGTTACTTATTAGCTAGCTTCTTTTCCAGGGCATCTGTGTTGTCTCAGAACTGAAACACTTATTTAGCTGTCTAGATTAAAAGTAAGACACCTAACAGAAGGAGGCCAACTCCTGGTGCAGTTTGGGTCTTAAAGCTGTGTAATGCCAAATGCTTTTTATAAGTTAAAGAAACATCTTCAGACTACACTGAAATCAGTAAGAACTCAGGGATGCAGGATCCTTTGTTTTATGGGACCAGGCCTCTGAAGGAGTAAAGGATAAACTTCTCACATCACATTTATGTCAGCGTGGCTCATACTTGCACAGGTAAATCTGTAGACACCAGAAAACCATTTGTGTGTGGTGAGGCAAATAATTAGCCTTGTTTCCAAATTTAACAGAAGGTATATAGCATACTTCAATGCCAACAGCATTCTTATTTCAGAAATAGCTGCCTTCAGACTAGAGTGAGAATGCATGTGGTACAATATAAATGGCTTGAAAATTCTAGAGTTGCTTTTGTAATTTGTAATTATTAAATGCTGAAAATTGTTTTGTTTGGTTGGGCTTCATTTTAGATACTCACAGAAGAAAAATAATTCCTTACCACAAAATCCCTGCAAGAAATAAGTTTTGAAACTATGGGGTTTGGAATGGAAGTGTTTTCACAACTGTAACTTATTGCATATTATGCAAATGCCTTTAATAAAACCTGAGCATGCTTAGTGTCAAATTAAGATAATTTATTTATTTGGTTTTTTTTTATTTTATTATAAAATGCAAATTAAGATAATTATTTTTCACATCTGCATGTCCATTCCTCTTCATTTCACTGACCATGGGTTAGTGCCAATGGATATTTCTCAGTTACATTTATCAATTTGTATAACATCCTCCTGCAGCTGTCTTTCAGCAAAATACTTTATTTTCTCATTAAAGATTCTTCTTGTCTTGATCTTGCAAACGTATTGGAAGCTGATTGTGACAGGTGTCCCAAATGTGAATGTGGGATTTGGCAGTTCATAAAACTACTAACAGAATTAGGTGCTGCTTTTACTTTTCTTGGTGTAAATTTTGGCTATGAAGTGATGTAGTGGTGCAGAATTACTGCAGTGCCGCACTCTGCCAGCACGGCTTTCTCTGTCTGCTGACTGTGCTTCCTCACAGATGACATGGCTTTGATATTTTCACAATAAAAATGCAGGTTTTTAGAAGAGCTTTTCATGGATTTATTCATGTTATTAGCCACAGTAGCCCGTAGCATTTCCATAGAGGTATTTATCCAAAAATGCTGCCTAATATAATGTGTGCATCTTTTCACTCACATTTTTCTAATTTATGTGTTAAAACTAATTGCAGAAGGCAGCTTATTCTCTTTGACTGTGTCAGCCCTGTGATGATTTATGCAAACCAAGAATCTGCTTTGTATTTTTAAACCCTATTAGCAACACGGAATAGCCACCACATTGATAGCATTTCACTTGTGCCGTGTTGACAACTTACGCTTGCGGGACGCAATGAAAATCCTTTTGAAAGGAGCACAACATGCCTGGACCTGCCCAGCCTATCTATTCTTTCATTTCCAAGCAGTTTTGCTTTCAGACCTTTGCAGGCACAAGCAGTATAGGCAAAAGGGTGAAAATAGGTTGGATGTAGCGTGTTGCATGTATCTGGTGTCTAATAAAGACTGGACTGTGCTCAAGGTAGCAGTGGCTCCACCCTTGCAGCACTGAGATAGTTGCTGCTGGCTCTTGGTATCAGTCAGAGGTTTCAATGATAGTTATTTCCTTTTTCCTTCAATAAGAACAGGTTGTTTGCCATTAATGCATAATTTTCTTGTATTATTGATCCTGTGGTCTTTCTTGACCGACAGCAGTAGCCAACATGGTGGGGATTTTTTTCCCATCTGCATTTCACTAAAAGACTTTTTCTTGGAAAAAAGACTTTTGCTTCTGAATAGTACTGTTCAGTCTTCTATGTTATATACAGATCTTGCGTCTTGCTTTTGTTCTAGTACATTGTATTTCAGGGCAACTGGTCTGGCTATGGAACAGTGGTAGGCTGGACATCTGGACATAATCACAAAGGGACTATATTTTCTAATTTAAGTCTATTAATGTGAGGACAATTAATACTTCTATTTACTATTGCAGAATCTTTTTTTAGCATACCTTTAACTAGAATGTTAGACAGACTTATTTAGGACAGAAAGCAACCAAACCACCCAAAATAGGTAATGAATTGTAAAGAGCAGCGAGACATGGAGAGTTCATTTGTGTCTTAATAGCTTTAATAACTTTCATATACTGCTGCTGTAGTGCTAAAATCCGTTACTGAGAGGAAAACAGGAGGTCACGGCTGCCTTCTGCAGCTCACACAGCTTTTCAAGTAATGGTGATGACCAGATGGCAGCTATAGGTCACAAAGTGAGCTGAAGCAGGAAGCAAACAAATAATTCAGTATCACATTAAAAATGAACTAAGCAGCTAGATCATAGTCATACGAATATACTCTGTTTGAGGATATGTAAAGCTTTACACTCTTCCTCTCTTCCTGCACTGTTAAGTGCACTTCAAGACCACTCATACCTTGAGACACGGAGTTCAAAGGAAAGATCTCTTTCAGCTCTTACATTTAACTCTTTGAGTATATTTACTTACGGGAATTAAAGTACTTTATCCGCTTTCATTCAGGTCCATGGCTGTTCTAATTTCTAGTAACAACTGGGTTGCTGGAAACACAGCTCAGTCCCCAGCCTTACGTGATGAAGTGCTTCAAAGGTACAATGCCAAGGAACAAGCTATGCCTTCTGTAGATCTCTCCTAATTTAGCTATCTCTCTGAACTGAAAATGTGTTTAAAAACCTCTACGTTCATGGTCATTATGTTGTCAGAAAATTTCCATGATAATTGTTTCCATCTGCTCAATAGAATAAATTTTGCAGCTACACACGTGCGTGAGTGTTTCCAGTGATGAAGGACCTCGATCTTGACAAGTGCTGATTACTTGTTGCCACTCCCAGCAGCATCAGCATATATGGGGCATGCCCAAGCCCTCCAAAAATCATGCCCAAAGAAGGCACACCTAAAGACAGTCCTTTGTTACAGTCTTCATGCCAACTTCATACTCTTTGTTTGCCTTCCGAACAGAACACAAATGGACCAGCTCAAGACAGTCAGGAGCCAGGAGCTGACTCATCCTTTGGAATACAACAGAGACAACATTCACCCACTTCAGAAAGAAAAAATTGCCCATAGCAAGTTCAAAGGAACAGCTAGAGTCACTGGAGAAAATGTGAAATCAGAAGAAATTCAAGTAAGCTGTCTTTCATAGAATAGATATGCAGTTCTCATAAATCAATATCCATCCATGCAGGCATCTTGTGGTAGTACTTGAATCCTTTCATTTGCCACAGATGGCCAATTATTCATGCTAATTCTTGCATGTACAGTGAAGATTTTTTGGGTTAATAGGACATTGTTTTGGTTTGTGTTTTAAATATACATCGCACTTTCTTCATATAAGAAAAAGATTAGGTTGTGCCTTCTGTTTCTTAAGGTTGAGAGGTTTCCACGTTCTTTGTACTTCCTTCAACTGATTTGCCCAGATCTGAACTGGCTCTTGAGAAAAAGATCAGGTTGTGCCTTCTGTTTCTTAAGGAAGGTTGAGAGGTTTCCACGTTCTTTGTACTTCCTTCAACTGATTTGCCCAGATCTGAACTGGCTCTTGAAAAATTTCCAGCTCATACTACATCTTTTTGATATAAAAACTCATCATGCCAGTGACACAGAATTATTTGCCATCATCCTCCATTCCTTAGCTGAGAGTTTGTTGATTTTTTTCTTTAAACTACCCCAACCTTCAGCTTTGAGGTATTTTGATCTAGCTGTGTATCTAATACATATCTAATAAAATTTACCCCTTTATAACATCCCTGAGTCATTTATTGTGGTTTTTTTCTATGTTCCTTTAGGAGATGCTATCTGTTTGAATTTTCTCTTTCAGCCTCCTTAGTGATAAAGTAATCTCTGAATATCTGTGTCTATTATTCCTATTAAAAACAGCTAGACAGAATATTACTTTGAATAATTTTCTAGAAGAACGGCTTATAAAGAGAAGAAGTAAATGGTGAGCCATGTGAGACAATGATAAAGGAGACAGGGCAGCTAAAAGCTATGTTTTTATATGATAAAAGAGTAGGCAATTGTAATGCTCAGAAATGTCTGGAACAATGTTGTGCTGCAAAAGGATGTCTAAACTAAACTGATATATTTGAGAGCAAACTGTCAATTTCCATGACTTTCTTGATGAGAAAAGTTTTAGAACAAATAATGTGGCAAAATAGCACTTTGTTCAAACTTCCTATACTTCTTTTATTTTTCATTTGTATATATTTTGAAATATACTGTACATATAGTGAATGTTTTCTCTGCTCATGATCTGTATTTCTCTAGAGCTGACATTTACAACAAGAAATCATTAACTGTTTCTGTGGTGTTATTTTAGTACTTTGAAAAAAAGTATTTTGAATGTGTTCTCTGCACAATATTTTGAAACATCAGCTTTCCTTCCACCTGTAATTAAAAAAAAAAATAATTAGAATTTCTGACAGGTAGTAGTTGTACGCCTAGAGATGAAGTTTTATAGAATTGTTTTGATCTTTATTTTTTACCCACCTGATAATATAATGAGTGCCAGAAAAAAATTACAAAACCCTTTCTGAGTCACTGTATCTGTGTGATTCCCAAATTCAAAAATGCTTTTTCTTGAAAATGGCCCATGGATGGGACAAATTCTGAACGGGCAGCTCACAGCAAAGAAAGGATGATGATTAGGCTAAGTGTAAGGTCCTGCACCTGGGTTGAGGCAATCCCAAGCACAGATACAGGCTGGGCAATGAGTGGATTGAGAGCAGTCCTGGGGAGAAGGATTTGGGCATGTTGGTGGACAGTAAGATTAACGTGAGGAAACAGTGTCCTCTTGCAGTCCAGAAAGCCAACCGTATCTTGGGATGCATCAAGAGATGTGTGACCAGCAGGTCGAGGGAGGTGATCCTGCCCCTCTACTCTGCCCTTGTGAGACCTTACCTGGAATACTGTGTCCAGCTCTGGAGCCCCCAACACGAGAAAGACGGGGAGCTGTTGGAGTGAGTCCAGAGGAGGGCTACCAAGATGGTCAGAGGGCTGGAGCACCTCTCCTATAAGGACAGGCTGAAAGAGTTAGGCTTGTTCAGCCTGGAAAAGAGAAGGCTCCAAGAAGATCTTATAAGAGTCTTCCAGTACCTGAAGGGGGCCTACAAGAAAGATGAGGAGGGACCTTTTAAAGGGCCTGTAGTGATAGGACAAGGGCTAATGGGTGGAAGCTGGAAGAGAATAGGTTTAGACTAGGTATAAGGAAGAAGTTCTTTACGCTGAGAGTGATGAGGCACTGGAACAGGTTGCCCAGGGAAGTTGTGGATGCTCCATCCCCGGAAGTGTTCAAGGCCAGGGTGGATGGAGCCTTGAGCAACCTGACCTAGTGGGAGCTGTCCCTGCCATGGCAGGGGGATTGGAACTAGATGATCTTTGAGATCCCTTCCACCTCAGTGCTATGATTCTACAATTAAGAGCACAAGTAGCAGATACACAAGTGAAGTAGGAAAGGGGTGCACATGACGACTGGTTTATTACAGAGCAAACTACACATTTCTAGCTTAACTCCATCAATATTCCCTTTGCATTATCCAGCATGAGTGCTCTCAAGGAAGAGCACTCAGTGTTGGCATCAGTATGGGTGAGGGAAGGAGGAGTAAGTAGGGAAAAATAATGGCGATGCATGGGTATGGAAAAGTCCCCTCCAGAATGTACCAAATTTCATTACTTTCATTTTCCTGAACTCAGTTGAAAATTATGTCTTTGCAATCCCTTGCTGCTTGTAAGAGCCTTCTTACATGAAGACCTGAATTCACATTTTTTGCCATTAAAATATACCTTGTATTCTTGCCTTTTTTGGAAAGCATTCACTTTTAATGGTATTTGTTTGCATGATTGGTTTGCATTTCCTGAATTTCCTTCACACAGCAAGGACTCCTCTCCACTCACCTTGCAAAAATTGGTTTGTTTTAAATACAGGAGTTTGCAGGGTAGTGGTTTCCTTGTTGGTTTAGAGTTTTTTGTGTTTTGTGGGGTTTTTAAGACATCATTTCAAATGTGTTCTCTTTATATTGCAGATTTTTATATTGAAGTCCTTTATCTGTAGACTTTAAGCAGAACAAAAAACTCCATGCTTCCTTCTGCATATATAAGGTGGGCGTACCTAATCCAGAGCAGGCAATTATATGACATGGTTTTTTTTCTACTGGTAGATATTAAAACAGCAGATTTCTGGTCTGCGGGAGGAGTTCAAGAGAAATGAGTCCTGCTGGAATGCTGCCTACAGCAAGCTGAGAAACCAGGTTGAGATGCTGACCAGGCAGAACATGAAGCTTCGAGATGAGCTCAGAGTTTCAGAACATCAGAGATGGAAAGTAGAAAAAAACCCAGAAGCTGGGAACTTCATGGACAGAAAACATGAGACCCCGGTACTGTAAGATATTATCTGTTTAATGCCATCTGAAAAATTCAGAAGTAGTTTCCTTTGGAGCTGGCATATGTGAATGCTATTCCTCCATTCCTATCACACTTAGCCTGAAGTGGAGGAAATCACTTCTGTAGTAAACCATGTTAAAATATATTCTTTGCGTGGTTCTCTCTTACTTAACCTACCAATGTGATGGGCACCTCTAAAAGGTGATTCAGTCAACCTATCATAGACACTTGTACCAGGGCAAATGTCTCCATCCACTGACTAGGGAGGGAGTCTAGATAACTAATTTACATTCAGTGCCTAAATTAGACAAATAAAGTCTCCCGAAATTAATTCTACTCTTCATGTACATAACCCCATGCACCCCCATTTAATCAAACACCTCTTCAGCCAGATGCAGGCTGGTTACAGGTAATAGATACAGTGGGACCTTTTATTAAATTTCCTATCAGTTCTTATTTCGTGCTGTAAACTTTCTGGGAAGAAACCACTGTCCATGGCCTGCTTTACAAAGCCACATGTTGGACTCTTGTATGGGAGTTACACTGAGGTGGAGCAGGAAGGACAAAGGGGCAGAAATTATAGCTGGCTAGTGCAAATGTCTCTGGTGATGTCTTGAAATCAAAAAAGGTTTAATCATAGGTTTACAAATACTCTTGTCATTTCTCGTTCAGTATCCTATTTGTTTAATACGCTTGTAAAGTTACTTTTTACCTTACTGTATAACTGAGTAACTTCATTCAAAGGAGTTAAAGGAAGGGAGAAGAATGTAGTCAGACACTTCTTACACAAATACAGCAAATCTTGTTGAAATTAAATGGTTCAGACTAGAATTTAAAAGATAGAACTCTGGTCTGAGTGGGTCATTTTATTTCCCTGTATATTCAAGGGAGAAAAATATGTGCCTTTAAAGAGGGATCAGTTTCATCCTGTGTGTATTATGTGAAAAGAACTAATAATTATCTTCTAGGTGGTGCAGTCTGTGAGATGAATCCTATTCTTCCATAGAGTGGCTGAACCTAGCAGAAACTAAAATCAAGCAATTTACTCCTACGTATTTCCCTAATTTGCAAATCTAATTTCTAGTAATGTATCTTTAAAAGATGTTAGAATCGCCAATTAACCTGTCCTTTGCTTTATGGGGTGAAAAAGTTTTGGTCTCTTTTTATTTGATTTTAATGTAGTTGTTAATGAGATTCTTCACCTAACACTACTAAGTTCCATTGAAAATGTCATTTCAAGTTAGATTTCACTTTTTTTTTATTTCCCCAAACCTACCTCTTCATATGACTCATCCTTTTATAAATTGTGAAGGTCAGAAAAAAAGATTAGTTACATTGTAGGTTGTGTAGGGTTGGGGACGGGAAGGCCAAGGCACAGCTGGAACTTAACTTGGCAAGGGATGCAAAGAATAATAAGGGCTTTTATAGGTATGTCAGCCAGAAAAGGAAGGTCAAAGAAAGCATAGCACCTGTGATAAGCAAGACTGGTAACAACAGACAAAGAGAAGGCTGAAGTACTCAGCAACATTTTTGCTCAGTGGCATGCTACCTCCCTTTCCACACCTCTTGAGTGACTGGGCTGAAAGATGGCTGCAAAATCCCTCCCACTGTAAGAGAAGATCAAGTTTGTGACCACCTGAGGAACTTGAACATATATAAGCCTATGGGACCTCACGAGATACATCCCAGAGTCCTGAGGGCACTGACTGATGCAATTGCCAAGCCACTTTCCATGATAATTCTAAAGTCATGGCAGTCAGGTAAAGTCCATGGCGACTGAAAAAATTGAAGCATTGCACTCATTTTTAAAAAAGGTAGAAAGGAAGACCCTGGGAACTACCAACCTGTCAGCCTCTGTGTCTGGGAAGGTCATGGAACAGATCCTCCTAGAAGCTCTGCTAAGGCATAGGGAGGTGATTCCAGACAGCCAGCATGGCTTCACCAAGGGCAAGTCCTGCCTCACCAACATAGTGGCTTTCTATGATGAAGTGACTACATCAGTGGACAAGAGTAGAGCTATGGATGTTATCTATCTGGACTTTTGTAAGGCCCTTAACACAGTCCTTCACAACATCCTTATCTCTAAGTTGGAGAGATAAGGATTTGATGGGTGGACTGTGTGGTTGATGAGGAAGTGTTTGATGCTTATATCCAGAGGATAATGGACAATGGCTGGATGTCCAGATGGAGACTGATGACAACTGGTGTCCCTTAGGTGTCAATACTGGGACCCATGCTGTTTAATATCTTCATCAGTGATGCAGGCAGTAGGATCAAGTGCACCCTCAGCAAGTTTGCAGACAAGAGCAAGTTTGCTCAGCGGTGTGGTTGACACACCTGAAGGACGAAAGGCCACCCAGGGGGACCTGGACAAACTTGAGAAGTGGGTCCATATGAACCTCATGAGATCCAACAAGGCCAGGGCATGGTCCTGCAATTCCCTGTATTATGGGCTGGGTGATGAAAGGATTGAGAGCAGCCCTGTGGAGAAGGATTTGGGGATACTGGTAGATGAAAAGCCAGACATGAGTTGGCAATGTGTGCTTGCAGCTCAGAAGGCCAACCATATCCTGGGCTGCATCCAAAGAAGCACAGTCAGCAGGTCAAGAGATGTGATTCTGCCCTCCGTTACAGTCTGATGAGACCCCACCTATAGCACTGTGTTCAGCTCTAAGGCCTCCAACACAAGAAAGACATGGGCCTGTTGGAGCAGATCCAGAGGGGAGTCACAAAGACTATTGGGGGGCTGGAGCACCTCTGATATGAAGAAAGGCTGAGACTTGCAGTTGTTCAGCCTGGAGAAGAGAAGGTTCTGGGGAGACCTTGTAGAGGACTTCCAGTACTTAAAGGAAGCCTACAGGAAAGTTGGAGGGAATCTTTTTAGCAGGGCCTGTAGTTATAGGAGTTATAGGTCAAGGGGTAATGGTTTCAAAAGAAAAGAGGGCAGATTTAGACTAGATATGATCATGAAATATTTTATAATGGAGGTGGTGAAACACTGGAACAGATTGCCCAGAGAGATGATGGAGGCCCCATCCCTGGAGACATTCAAGGTCAGGCTTGATGGGGCTCTGAGCAACCTGATCTAGTTAAAGATGTCCCTGCTCACTGGAGGGAGGTTGGACTAGATGACCTTTAAAGGTCCTTTCTGACCCAAATCATTCTATGATTCAATGATTCTCTGACACATAGAGAACGAAAAGTTATAAGAATTCCAGTAAAAGCATGGATAAGTAAAAGCAAACTGACTTCTTTTTTAGGACAGATTTCTATATTATTTCTGCTGCTTTGGGACATTTGGCGATACAGAACTACTGCTGAAGCCACTGCAGTTTTTGTTATGAGAATAATATTAGGATGCTGTATATAAGGATGGTAGGTTGCCATATACAAAGATTGTGGCATCTGATACTGGGGAGTTTCAGTGCCTAGCAGAACAAGATGTGAAATTTCATTCATTTTGTTTAAATATCATAATTTTTATTGAAACAGAAAACCAGATAGCCTTGAGGTTTTTTTGATTCCACTACCTGTGACTTTAACTTAAAATTAAAATATATTTATAACAAATTCTCTGTTAGGTTGCAGAAGCTATTTTGAGAGAGACAGCATCTTTATCCAAACAAGAAGAAATACCATGGAGAGATAATCACAAGAGCCACAGCATCTCTCATATGGGACCAGAGATGTCTTCACAAAAACACTTCCGTAGAAATGTGAATAGCAAGGTATGAATTCCTTTTGCCACTATTCACTGTTCCACAGATTAGAATATTTATTTAAGAGAATTTTCTTTGAAATCAAATGTCCTGTCATTGAGCATAACTTTGCTTGTACTTTTTCTTCCGGTTTTGCAGTAGCAGGAGACCAATTTTTTTTTTCCTTTTCTAGACCTAACTTCATTCCCTGTTGTTTGCAGGTGTTCTCTGAATTCACTGCATCTGCTACTTCACAGATTGAGATATTATGTGCCTGCCTTCAAGACTGGCTTCTAAGATATATATATTGGTTTTAAGTCAGAAGATGGAGAGTTTAGCTGCAAGAAATCATTTTATTTGTTCTATACTTATGTTGGTTGGATCTTCCTAGGCCCTTCTATAGCTGGGATCTCTCCATTCCTCTGTGTTGTAGTGGATGGAATTAGTAGCCAGACAAGTAACGTGCAATATACTATCTGCAGTTAAAGGGGTCACTAGAATCAAAAAACTATCCTTGGTAGATTATCTTAGAAATTTTTAAGGTATAAAGGAGTTTGTTTCATCTGAACATCTCGAGCATTCTTGCAAAACGAATTAAACATTTATTCTACATAAAGACTCCCAAAGACCCACGGAATTCATCTTTCTCCTGTGGCACACAGCCATGTGCAAAAAAAATAGTGGCTTCAGCAACAGTTCTGAGAAGGGGGAAGTTGAGGACAACAGACTTTTGGGCTCGCTGTTATCTGAGCTTTCACCATCCATCCAGCACTGGATCCAATCCAACTGGAATCCAGCACAAACATGAACTAGACTGGTGGGCATAGTGCCCAGATGTCCTGAGTGAACTCTGAAATGTTTGACTGAGACACATGTTCTTTATCTGATCTCATGGCAGAGGAAGGCCTTGCAGTGAGAAGAGTGGCTCCCGATTATACGAATTTAAGGTTAAGGCAAATGGAACATTAAACGGAAGCAGAAAATCTGTGTCATAGCAATAGATCTGAATAGGGTGACTAGTGTTTCATTTGTATTTGAGCTCTTTTCCTAGCAGGTGGATGTTTTCCCTCAAAGATTCCATGAATCTGAACAGTTCTAAATTTTGAGTATAGATGAAACAAACACTCATGCTGTTTCTGTCCAGAACTGAGAAGCTGTGAATGGAAACATATCAAAGTGAAGGGGTTAACCTTGAGTAAAAGAAGCAGAGATGCATGAAGAAGGACATGTATGTCTGTATAACATATTTAAGTTAAAGCTGGCTTGGACTGGTGAATTTCATCCACTCTAAGTAAGATGGCAAAAAACACTTAACATCTGACTTATTTCTGTCAAAGCTAATAGAATTTGAGGATAGATACAAAAAAAAAATAGGGAGCAAGTCTGAATAATGATCAGTACAGGTTAAAACCACAGATTTTTGGGAGACATGATTTTTTGAAAAAAACCCCACCATTATCTGAGAGGTGTTCTACATCTCTGAAAAAGACATATTCTGGTTGCCTAAAATATTTTAAATTATTATTTCTTTTTGCACTGTGATGTGACCTAGTTGGTGAGGAACTGGTCACTTCAAGCTGTGCTTTAGTCCAAAGAAGGGCAATGAAGCTGCTGAAGGCTCTAGAGCACAAGTCTTATGAGGAGGAGCTGAGGGAAATGGGGTTGTTTGGTCTGGAGAAAAAGAGGCTTAGGGGAGACATTACCACTCTCTACAACTACCTGAAAGGAGGTTGTAGAGAGGTTGGGGTCAGTCTCTTCTCCCATGTAACAAGCGATAGGACAAAAGCAAATGGCCTCAAGTTGTGTCAGGGGAGGTTTAGATTCGATATTAGGAAAAGTTTCTTTACCAAAAGGATTGTCAAGCATTGGATCAGGCTGTCCAGGGAAGCTGTGGAGTCACCATTCCTGGAGGTATTTAAAAGACATGTAGATGCTTAAGGACATGATTTAGTGGTGGACTTGGCAGAGCTAGGTTAACGGTTGGACTTAATGATCTTAAAGACCTTTTGCAACATAAATGGCACTATAATTCTATGACTCTAAGATAAATGTTCATTTTAACAGCGTACTATTACAGATTCTTTCAGAGTATGGGTTGAAAGATGTACAGATTGACCAAATTGTTAATATTCATTAATTATTAATATTTATTAATATAAATTCTCTCCAGATAAGCTTATTTCTGAATGCATCACATTATACATTGAGCAGGAACAAGTTGCCAGTTTCCTGTCAGACATACCACTACAGATAGATGTTAGTGATTTCTATAAGAAAAATTACATTCATTTGCAACAGGAAGGAGTTCTACTAAGAGGTATACTGATAACATTTCTTAATGTTTTTGTTGGAAAAGTTTCAACCAAGGTCAAATGTGTTCACTTCCGATCCTATTAAATGGATTTTGCTGTCTAATCTTGCAAGGGATTTAGATGATCTTTAAGCATGTTATTTCCTTGTCTATGAGTGTTCTTCCTGACCATTTACTACTTTGAAGCAGGGAAGTATGAGTTCTGGGAATATGTAGACAGACTTTTCTAGTATTTGAACTTTCACTGCTTTATTCATGAGTATTTGTTGCTTTTTCTCAGCTTTTTGATCTGTTAGAGGGAATGCAAACTTAACATAACACAAACTGATATTTGAAGGTTATAAGAGATCTTTATTTATAGGAATTGACAAATGAGGGATTTCCAGGGCAATTTGATTTGTATCAGAAGGACAAAGAACTGTAGGAATTAACATATGGGAGGAAAAATCTCCTTAGAAAAATTAAAATATTATTGATCAAGCATATTTTTAAGTTTTCTCTAGTCTGCGTGGACCTGATAGAGTAGATCTGTACAACTAGAGGAACCTTGAGAGGACATCTGGTCCTTGCTTTTGCTAAGAGCAAGATCAGTGTCACTGATGGCTATTTAATCTGTGCTTTGCTATCTCCCATGAGAAAGATCCAAAATGAGCTAGAATCTGCTACTTTTTCTTTTATTTATGAAGTTCTACTTCATGAGAAAATACATATCTTTTGTTGTCATCAGCTAACCAGCTGATTAATTTTTAGTCTGTTTTCAGTGGAGATGGGAAAAAATTGCTCTACCTTTCATGTGTTGGGAGGCTCTTTCTTCCTCCTACCCTGCAACCCCTTTGTATCAAGGTTCTGTATTTACTGGTGATCCATGTTTCCAGTGAAGTAAAGAGATTTATTGAGACAATTTGATGGCTTTGTTTATGAAAGTGATGGAATTGAGAGAATCTTTACCAAGAGCCTCATCATACGTGATTAACTCGAATACTTAGTACTTGAGTCTTATAAAAAGTGCAGAGCTATATTGCAGTGGTTGCCTAGGTTACATTGATCGCTGTGATTTATGAAACAATCTCTCAGAATGATATCCATCTGTATAAAAAGAGAGACCACATGTAATTCACTAAGGCTGTCTTGATTCCTCTGACATGATTGCTTTAAATATAGATACGCTAGTGTATAATTTAAAAATGTGTAATCCATGTGATACATAAAAAAAAGAAATCAGCAGCTTTTACAGCAGCACATGCAACAAACTGGAGTACCTTTGCTAACACTGCATGGAGGCTCTGTCAGCTGAATTGGTTGTCCTTCAGATATATTGTGAACAAAACTCACCATGTTCATCTTGCTCATCAAGGCTTTATCTTACTCATTCACTTCTACAGTCCAGTACATCCTACCTCATGAGCTTGTTAGTTCTGTAAGTTAAAAAGAATAAGCATGCGCCTCTTCTCGTCATCTCTTTATGGTCTATACAGGTCTCTGTCCCTTGGCTACAGCACCATACATTGCATTGCATCAGTAAATGTTGACTGCTGAACAGCTTTTTCAAAGGTGGCTTTTAGATAGCTCATGAGGCCTACTTTTCTAAAATAGGCTTTCCAGACAGCTCTTTGTTACAACTCTTGTCATACAGTATTTTCTATTTACAAGTCTTACACAGGCAGATTTTAAAGTTAATATTGCAGAGTTCTTTCTATAATACACAATGGCAACAAAACTAATGTTGCAACACGTTAGCATCTGGCTGAAGCTGATAAATATTTGAGTTGTTGCAGCCCTGTTGGCACTTTCTGATGATGGTGAGCTAGTTGGCTTAAAACTAACCAGGCCGAAAAAAGCAGGTTATTTTTCCTCAATTGTACTCACTGAGCCAGGTCAACACCCCTTTGTAGCTGCTGGTGCCATGTAAACATGTGGCTGGGGACAGAGGAAGAGGTGTGGGACTCCAGCAATCTGGGCAGAGATTGGTCTGAGCTGCTGTGAAACTGTACCAATGGCTTTTCAAATTCTTTTGAATCACTTGATAGTTTCAATCTTGAGATTTTTAGCAATAAAATGATGGCTTGGGAGCTCTTTCCTTCTATCAGTCTGCAATTTCTGAGATAATAGGTCTTCATCAAAAATAGTTTAAAAGGTCTTTTGTACTATACTACATGTCTCAAGTTCAAGTCCCAGGCATATTTGGATAGTTTGCCTACTGTCATGATTATATTTGGAGAACTCAGACATATTCACAGAATCTGCCTGCAGAAAACATCTCCAAATTTAAAAGAGAAATCTTATTCCATTTCCCCCTGTCCTGTTTTATTAGCAATAGAACAAGGGGAAATATATTTAAATTGAAGGATAATACGTTTAGATCGGATTTTAGGAAGAAATTCTTCAGTACAAGGGTGGCAAGACTGTGGAACAGATTGCTCAGAGAGGTTGTGGATGCCCCCTCCCTGGAGATGTTCAAGGCCAGGTTAGATGAGGCCTCGAGCAACCTGGTCTAATTAAGGGTATCCCTGCGCATGGCAGGGAGGTTGGATTAGATGATCTCTAAGGTCCCTTCCAACCTAAGATAATCTATGATTCTGTGATTCCTTTAACAATGAATTCTATTGATTTCTGTACCTTTTAGCATCTTTGTCTGAAAGAGCTCATCAGTTATCTATCTCCTGCTCAGAACTGTTTTATACTTGCAGAAAAAGATTTAGCCTTTGAAAATTCTACAGCTTTCTGGTGTTGCAATAGGATTTCTTTATCAGGTCCTTCCTTGTAAGCACATCCATTAAACTGCAATGAAATTTATTAATATAAATAAGGTAACAACAACAGATTCCTTAAATTTCATTGATCAAATGGAGAAAATCTTACATCTGTCAAAAAATGGCCACAATGACTGTTGTCAGAGAAGGAATTGTGCAGTCCTCTCATGTTTGTGCTTTGCTAGTCCCATGTCCCTTGAGCAATACATGGACTTGGGCAAATGAAGCTGATGGCAATTATATTCTTTCCACGGACTGCTTACGCTCATCTTCCCAAGCGACCACTCTCCAATGTGTGGGACATTTCAAAATCAGAGTGCTTGGTACCAATTCCACAGGTTTTTTTGAATGCTGTTTCGATTTTGATCATCATGTGCTGGCTCCTAGTCATTCACCGACTCAGTGCATTAGAGATTCTTCTGCTATCAGTTCTGACAGACACAGACATCATCTCTTTCCATTTCTGGGACAATTTCAGCAATGTGGGCAGTGAGACTATGCCTTTTTCTCATACTGCCAGGCACTTCTACATTATATTTAGTACCTTCAAAGTTTTAACTAGGCAAGGGCATAGCCTCAGTTTTCCTGTCATACCACTTTAATGTTTTATTTGCAGCTGTCAGCCTCTGGCAGGCATTGTGTAAGTCTCTTATATCTCATGGTGGTTATGCAGGAATATAGTATGTTTGCTTTGTGCTCTGATGTAAGGTCTCCAAGAAAAATTGGAGAAGTGCTTCTGAGTAACTGATCTTTCCAATCTAAATATCTGCTACAGTTTGTTTGAAACTGTTCACATTTCATTTCCCTTCTGTGGCTTACGTATGTCTTGAGTTAGGGTCCTATAAGGCTCGTGTCACCCTTGATTGATGGAGAGGTAGGAGGGCAAAATGTAAAAAGGATGGACAAATAGCAAGTAAAAACTAAGTGCCACACAATATATTTCACTGGGTCAGCCCAGTTTTGGTATCCCAGAGAGAGATATCTTTCCTGTTGTTGGTAGGGTAGTTGGGACTGAGGGACGAGAGGCTGAGAGCAGCTGTTGGCCTTGCGCTATGCACCTTAGATTACCCTTGACTTGTGTCATTGTCCAAGTAGAGAGAAATGTGGGAAGCAAAATAAGATCCCAGATAGAGTTATGTATAAAACTTATGTGTGTGTGTCTGTGCATGCCCACATACACAAATAAACAACTTTCTGAAAGTTTTAAACACTCAATGAGGCACCTGTAGTAGAAGAATTTTTAATGTTATTTGAAAACGTTTATATCAACTTAATATAAACATATTCAAACCTTTTAGGCAAGAAAAAGCGCTGCTCAAAGGACTGATTCTTTGAGATTGGTGATGAATGAACATCAAGAAAAGAAACCATCTGACTGCTCCCTTGGCAGAAGCACAACACCAACTGGCAGGAGGACACCTCACCAGGGAAGACTGACACCTTTTGAACCAGAAAATGTAAGCCAGCAGAAAGGTCTGTTTAGACTGCCTTTATTTTCTTTTTACAGTACTGTTCAGAAGGTGGATCACGATCCTGATCCCCATATAGCTGCTGCTTGGTCTTCTTTATTATCTTAGAGAATGTTTGTACCTTCAGCTATTTGGGCATCTGCAGGCCAGAGCAGAGGTGAATGCTTTGAAACCTGCTCCCCTTGCCTTCAGAAAAAACTGGGAGGTGATCACATGCACCAAGCATTAGGACACCACACAGGCCAGCAGCTCCCTAGGCACCAGGGTCTGGCAGCACCAGAGGCTCTCCATGGAGACTGTCAGGGTGGAGCCTGTCAGGGTAGAGCCTGTCCCACAGCCCCAGCCAGGAAGGAGGGCAGGCTGGAGATGGAAGTCAGGATCAGGCCAGAATCCGAATCATTAAAGCCCTTAGTGATGAGACAGGTCTGGGGTCACAAGAGGAAATCAGTCCACGGGTCAGGGTTGGAATTTGGGTCCATGGGGTGCATGCCCAGGCGCAGGCATGGCTGCGATGCAACCCAGAATGGACCAAGAGTGAGAGTTGCTGAAATGCAGCTCTAGGAGAAGAGTCAGGGTGAGGGACAGCGGATTCATCCTGTCTGAGGCTTCTTCCACTCACATCCCTTTCTCCACAACAGTCTGAACCGTGATTACACATCTGTACTGTACCAGCACACAGACAGATAAATTCTTAGGAAGGAGAAGTGCACTCTGGCCACGTCACTAATCACTCACATCTTATGGGGAAGCATGACTGTATGCATTTTACTTTAGGTTGTATCTCAGCTCTCTCCTACTGGGAGAAGAACAGATGACAGGAAATCACCTGGAGTTGTCTCACACCTGAGCAGTGGTTTTAAGGAGCCTGACTCATCTACCTACATAAAAGGTAGGATCTGTGGGAACTTTCTGCTTGCCTAGAGTAGTGTGAAAACAACTTGGAGATTTGGATCCCCAACTGTTTGCTCACTGGCAGTATGTTGTGACTAAAACTATCCTATGATTCTCAGAAGAATTATGAAATTTATATTTGCAAAATTTGAATTTGCAAAAGAGGCAGAATAGATGGTGCTGTTGCCTGCTTACTCACTGAGTTTGTTGTCCTGGACATCCAGAAGGTGGGAGAATAGATGTGATTTGCACTTCACTTTGAAGAAGAACAAAGCACCTTTGGGAGCATGGACAAATTCTTAGCAAAGTTACCAGTATAAGAAGCAACATGTTGCAAGAATCCGAGAGCTATCATCTTTAAAAAAGCATTCTGAGATAGACATGAAAACGCGATTCAGATATTTTCATATGCTTTCAACAAACTCTTTTATTTTGCTTTTTCTTATAGACAGGTCATTGCCCATTTCAGGTAGCTCGGAAGACATGCCTTTCTCACACCACCACAGCAGTGACACTTGCAGGTCTGCACTCTGCAGTAACAATGAAGAAATAGAGGTATTTCACCATGTAACTCTATAAAATAATTCACCGAGTCTGTGATCCTTCATACACAGCATGCTAACTCCCATTCCTCTGGGAACAATACTCTCCTAGCTTTATTTTCTTGCCTCTGCTCATGGTAAGTATACTATTTTAAACAATATTGCAATGGTTTACAAATAATATAGTAGATTTTTTTGTCAAGAGACACTCCCACACAACTGTTGGACATTAATAGATTTTTGTGCTAATCAACATTCTAATTTTGTTTCAGGAAGAAGAGAGTCTTAATCTGAAAAGGACAGAAAATTTGCTAAAACCTCAGAATAAAGTGGCTTTTGCGACTACACACAGGAGAAGTGGCATGGCTGCATATGACAACGAAGTGTCTACAGACAGTTCTCCTGCTTTTCCGGGTGCCGAAGCAAAGGTTTGAGCAGCTTATGATTCTGGCTCTTATACAATCAGCAACTGCCTTCTTTCCATTTGCGAACTGTAATAAAATACAGCAAGAAAAAAGAAAATCTTCCATTTCCTACGCTATGCAGCAAACACAGAGCTTTAGGAATGGATCTAGTGACTTAAAGCACTGTGTTTACAGCTTTTTACTGGAGCATATCATTGCCCTGTGGGGAGCAATGCTCCCTGTTCCTTTGCATCCCACAATTCAAAATACACCACATTTTCAAACTGTAACTAACATTGGTTAGTAACTGTTATAGATGTGCCAGATATCAATTAACATAAGGATCCTTTATGCTGCCAGAGAGCACAAAGAGCACTCATTGTAATAGTAAATTTGATGTGTAACATCCTGCATAGCCTTTAGTTACATAGTTGACATTGTCTACAGATAATAACCATGTAATTTGTTTTGGAAGAGTGGATCTAGGTAATACAGGTACCTTTCTCTGCAAATCAGTAACCTAATATTCAGAGATAGTTCTGTTCTTTGTTCATGTATTTATTCTCCCCATTTCCTACAGCGTACTTTCATGAGAATGCACTCTTGCCACTTTGTTTTTGGACTTTCTCTATGCTCTCGTTTACTTTGCAAACTGAAGGTAACTGGAGTTAATGCGCAACATTTCTATTTATGACTAAAAGATCACAATGCATTACAAATGCAATTCAATACCAGAAAGAAGGGCAACTTTCCTCTGTGTGTGAAAGTAAATACGGGTTTTGCATAGCTGATTAAAATTAATGAAAATATTTTTAAAAAAACATTTCTATTTATATAATACTGACTGTGATGTTTTTATAATATAGCCTCCAAAATCAATATTATCTAGAAGGTCACTCTTACATCAAGAAAGAAGAAAAAGTGGGGAAGAGGTGCAGGAAAAAATAGAGTATCGTGATGGAAAGGTGAGATAAAATAGGATTCAAGGAAACTTGAAGGTGTGATACTTGATATCACGCATAGGACTGCAGTATTGATGGGAATCACTGCTTCAAGAAGCCATAGATAATAATATGTGTCCATTCAAGTGTCTATTTCCTAAAGGAGAGCTGAACTATAAAGTTCACCCCATGAATAGTATGAAATATGTATAGCTGATGGGTTAAAAATCAAGTAACCCAACTATTTTCCTATCTCCCACACCAATTTGCTCCATGTCTTCCACCAAGTCCTTTTGTTGTAGTTACCTCATTTGTGGGATAGGAGGAATGATATGCTTCCCATTAGAAATTAAAATTTGGTAGAGGGTATAGATGGTGTTTTGTAGCACAAGATTAAAGGCTATTATTTTCTTTCCTTGGAAGTGAATCTAAAGGCAGTGAATTGTGCCAGCTGGACACACTTACGGGAGAAGTTTTTCATTACATACAGCTGGCTACACCTGGAGTAGCATCAGTGGAGGGCTCAATACAGCCTGTCCAGTTTGCTCAAGCCACCTGTCAAAACCCCCAATGATTCTCCAGTTGCTTCTAGAGATATCTTCCAGCTGCTCCCTGTCCTGAGGCCCATAGGTCAGCTTGGCAGTTGGTTTCATCCCTTTTCTAGAAGCCCCCATCTTCCAGGAGAGAATGAGTAGGCAATCCCTGCTGGCTTCCCAATTGTGTCCCTGAACTCCATATCAAAAACGAAATGGATAATTCATTCCTGAGTGGCCACATCACCTTTTCTGCAAAACAATTCAGAATGATCTTGAAAGGTTGATTGTGTAGTTGAGTCTATGAATTAGAAATTTGGTGCGTTACTGTTGGGAAATCTTGTCAGCAAGGTAACTGAGGGAATACGTGCTAGTTTCACGGGTGAAAGACAAGCACTATTGTCGCTGCTCATCTAGGCCAGATCTGAAATCAGTCTCAAGCAGGCTTATCCTGTTCAAACACTCCCTTGATACTGAGTTGTCAATTCTGGATAAGGTTTTCGGCTAGATAAAAGTAAGACACTGTCTGCTCAGTTCTGGGCTTCTCTTCTCACCCCACCAATAGACGTGTTGATTAATGAAACCGTGAGCAGTCACAGACATGGCTTTTGCGATATAACAGATGTTCAGGGAATACTGGTTTGAGATGCCAATTCTTTTATAGCTAATGCTGAGATGGACTCTGTGAAAGCTTCTACACTCAAAATTTCCTCTTGCAGAAGTAGCAAATACAACATCTGTTCTAAAATTGAGTTGTGGGCTGGACTTTCTTGTACAATGAGAGATCAAAATGGGTATTGACACCTTTAGAAAGAGATTTAACTCTCATTTTAACTATGTGGACATCCTATAGCAATTCCTTTTGTCATAAGATGATGTAAGAACATCTTTCCACTACTAACCAATAATGTTTAAATAACATGATTTCTAAAAACTAAAATCTTGCCCTCATTAATTATTACATTGCCTGCTTGGAGAAGTAACAAATTCCTCTTCCCCCAACCACATTTTATCCCTGTTTTTCAGTTGGGAGGTGTTTTTTTTAGCGGAGAGTCTGATAAAATTAGAACCATATGGCAGACCTATAGTGCGTCTTGCAGTTGTCTTGTTCTTTGAACTTCACCAAATGAATTATGGGGTTTGATATATGCTGAACAGGAGCAGTTGCCATATTAATTCCAGAAAAAAATAATTAACCAGAGGCTATGCTAGGTATAAAGCCTTATTTGACCCATGTATTCTTTGTAGAAGAGCACACAGATGACATTATTGCCCCCAGTTGTTAAGAAGTCTTAAGCAATTTTGCAAATCTCTGCCCTACAGGGTTATGTTACCTGGAGTAAAACAGTTGTTAACACATGTCAGCAGTCTGTGTTAATACATCAAGTTCAGTCATTTTGGTTCATGCAATCCAGAACCAGGGTCTCTTGAGTGACTTGTGTGGAAGGTATTCCAGCATATATGAAATGAACACAGGCAGTAGCTCATGGAAGTTGGTCAAAGATAAACCTGAAAGGCTTCCCAATTGCCACGGGGCTGTGAGCAGTACCTCCTGTAATGGAAAAACAAGGTAGTAGGCTGGGAACTTGGGCCAAATGCTAGAAGTAAGTTCATTTTGTGAAAAGAAAATTAGGTTTGGCCTTTTACACAAAAATGAGGCAAAAATCTGTACCTGTGCTGCAGAGATAGCTTTTGAAATACAAAAGAATAGCATTACTTCTTTCAAGCTCCAGTTTACTTGGAAGGCAGTGCAATGTTACTCATTTCCTCTGACTTCATTTACATTTGATGCTCTATGTGTTCAAAGGTAGAAGAGGTGTTTACTGATGGACGCAGGATCATCACTTTCCGCAATGGTACAAAAAAAGAGATCAGTGCTGATAAAAGGATGACAACAATTAGCTTTTTCAATGGAGATGTAAAGAAGATCATGCCAGATCAGAGAGTGGTGTGTAACTTTTTTTTTTTAAGGAAAATAAAATGGTTAAGCAATTTTTCAACAAGGTCCTGCCATTTATCTTGATCTATCAATTCTGTGAGAAATTTATGAGGCAGAGTGTTGGTTTAACAATCCTGAGTGGTGAAACTGCTTCATTTACAAAAACAAATGTGAAAGAGATGAAGGTAACAGTCAAAGAAGAGCAAATTGGTAGTTGGTCAAGCCGGTAAAGGAGACTGAAAGAAGGCAAAGGGAAGCCATCTGAAGCAAGCACTGTTTTTATACATTTGTAGAGTTAGGTAGCACAGGGAATTTTTCATGTAAATGTAAATAGTTAAGAATAATGTTAGCTAGAGTGGGAATAAGTGAGGCCTTTGCAGCAGTGGGACTATTTTAAATTAACAGTACATGGATGGGAGCCAAAGCAAAAAGGTGGCAAGATGACTTTCATGTGTGTCCTGTTCTCTCGTGTGCTGCAGAGATGAAAGTAGCATCATCTAGACACAGACATAAGGGGGGGGGAATCTGTGAATGAGAGGAAGGAACAGCAATGCAAACATAGCTATTTTTATGGATAGCAGATACAGAAAATTACCTTGAAATGACTTTTTGAACATGGCTTATTTTTAAGCATATTGTTATAGTTGAATCTGCTTATGCAAATGCTGTGAACATGCCGCAAACTTCACTCTCCTTCCAGATTTATTATTATGCAGATGCACAGACAACTCATACTGCTTATCCAGATGGCCTGGAGGTGCTGCAGTTCCCTAATAATCAGATAGGTATGCAAGAACCCATAAATGTGAATTGTATGTGCAGGAAGGTTTCTATTATGAAAGTGTCCTCTGATTCCAATTCCAGTAGTTCGGGTATTTTCTTTTCATTCTGCATTGTCTTTGCATTTCACTTCCAGTATGTTCCATCATTTACTGCTCAGTTTCCTCCTATAAAATGAAGATAATAACAGGATGTAAATGCATCTCTTCTAATTTTGATTATCTGATCATTTGATTCTTTAATTTCTTTAGCAGTATGCTGGATATAATTTCCATCCTCACTGCAATGCCCCCCCAAAATCTGAACTAGCTCTGTGTAAACGAACAGGAAACAATAGCAGACAACTTTTATATCTTCTTTTCCACAGAAAAACATTATCCCGATGGCACACAAGAAATTGTGTTCCCAGACCACACAGTGAAATGCCTCTATAGTGATGGATTCAAGGAAACTTTTTTCCCAGATGGTACAGTAGTAAAAGTAGAAAAGTAAGTCTCGTGTTAATGACAGGAATCAGCCAGTGGACACAGGTACAATGATACTGTGTAGTTTAAAAATGTGGTTAGATTCTGCATGGCTGGAAAATTTCCAGAACAAAAGAGAAAGGATTTGTAAGATAACAGGAGATTTGCTATGATGAGGCACTTGAAATTGTTCACTGCCACCTTGGATGATGGATGACCACTTATCACTGGCAAAATGGCTGTGAAATACTCCTCACTTGGATCCCTGTAATTTTACACTGGCCGGGTTGCTGGGAGATCACCAGTTGCCTGTGTTAACAATGAGGGTACTAAAGGACTCAGGATGAGAATTCCTGAGCTCTGTTACTAGTTTGCTGGCTCACTTTCTGATCTTATCAAGGCACCTCGTGTATTCTCTCTCTATTCCTCCATCTAAAATGAGGAAATCAACAATAGGACTTTCTTACACATCTCTTCTGGGCTTAAGGAGGATACTGTTGTAAAATAGATGTCCTGCTTGCAAAATGCCTTGAGATCCCCGCATGAAGTCACACAAAATGCAGATCTTGCCATTCACTAGGTATCACACAATGTGCTGAAGTACCTTTGTATTGGAATCTTATTGTCAGATCAGATCAGATCAGATCTCTAATACCATCCTAGGTAAATTCCGAGTGAATTATAACCTGTTACACTTGACATTATTTTCCACTTTCATTGTGCCACATTAGACATCTCAGTAAGATAGTGTCGAAAGAGATAGTGCCTTTTCATCATGTCATTCATTGCTGTTTTTTTTTCAGGAATGGAGATAAAATAGTGGTATTCAGTAATGGCCAAAAAGAGATTCACACTGTGCAGTTCAAGAGACGGGAGTACCCAGATGGCACTGTAAAAACTGTGTACTGCAATGGCAGACAGGAAACCAAGTACTCCACTGGACGAGTCCGAATCAAAGATGAGGAGGGTAATATTATCCTAGATAAGAAGTGATTCTTCCCCTCAAATGGCTCCACAGCGTGTAAGTAGCTCAACCTATCTTCTTGGCAGGTGAGAACTGTTAAGAAGTTTTAAGTCTTGTGAAAATGAATGGATGGATCTGCAAGCTGGTGCTTAGTTTGGAATAACCTTACCTGAATGAAATGTCTCTTGAGTGAGACTTGAAGGAGATGCAGTCGTTCCCTCTTTGTGTATTACAAAGAATGTATTACATTCTTTGTATTACAAAGAATGCCTGAGTACTTCTCATCAAAGTGTTTCATGATATTGATCACACTTTCCCTTGTTTTTCTGCAAGTTAGTTACAAATGTGACTACAATTAAGGGGCATGGCATAAGAACCTCAAATCTACACAGCTTTTTAAATTTCAGTTTAGTGCTGCCTTATGCTGACTAAAACAAATCTACATGGGTGGGGTTTTTTCAGTTGACCATCATGAAAAATGTGGAAAGTGATTAATGTTTTTGATTTGATCGGGTTCTTTGGAGCAGAAGACACCAGCACGTACCAGGCCTTATCATAAGCTGTATGTTAGACCAGAACCTGAGCAGGAGTTGAGTGACCAGTCAGTTCTGGAAGTCCTTTCCAATGAAAATTATTCAATAATTATCCTAATCTAAGAACTCTGTCTCATGCATTTGAAGACAAGTAATGTTTGTTCCATCCTGGATGAAATAGCCCTTTCTTCTTACTCTAACCTATCCTCAGACCTCCTCTGTATTGCTTTTAGAATTAGCCTCTCAAACTTCTGCCTTTATTCTTCCAGTATTTCTGGTCAGTGAATCTCTCCAGCGTTAAGATTCTTTGGATGGCACTTGATACCTAGGGGGATTAATCATTTATCAGATGCTCTCAGCTGCCTTCCTCGTAGACTGCCTGTCCATCATCTATCTTGAATTTTTCCAAAGCACTGAAGCATTTCCCCTGTAGAGCTCAGCTCATTACCTGCCCATTGACTGAGACCAATTATCTCCTTATGTCCTTCAAATTCCTGTAGCAACGAACATACTCTCATAGCACGCTGCTTTAGCCTTTTCCCACACCCAAGTGCAAAATAATTGCAAGACTATGGAATTGCTCTTTCTTCTCTTCAGTTTCTACAGGGGTCAGACTATCAACCATTCAAATTACAGAGCTTCTTTGGAAGAAATAGATTCAATAGAGCAAGAACTGTTGCTAATATTGATCATACACATGCTTCAGCTTATAAATTTAATTATGATGTTGTGAATATCCATGCAGATCGATGTCAGCCAGTGTGATAATAAAATGGCATTGTTTTTTCTTTACTCCTGTATAACAATTTGTAAACCTCTGCTTTTCACTACCAAAATAATTTTTATGTGTTTTGTAAAAGGAAACTAATTAAAAGAAATTCAAGGTGTCATTCTTTTTTCCATGCATTTCACTAAGAATATCAGTTCAGCACTGCCTTATGCTGACAAATCTATGTTGATTTTCTTCTCAGTTAAGCATCATGAAAAATGTGAATGTGATTAATGATTTCAGTTTGGCTGAGAAATCATATGTGATGCTAATGTTTTCTAAAGGAACACTGGCTTTATTCTCAGGAATTTCTTTTAATAAAAGGCCCCTGGTTCTCCAGTTAACATACTACCATTCTCTCTGTGTCTATTGTAATACAGAAAACAGGCTTTGTTTGCAGCTTTTAGCCTTAAAGTTGGACCAAGGGAGGTTTAGATTGGATATTAGGAAAAATTTTTTTACCGAAAGAGCGGTGAAGTATTGGAACAAGCTGCCCAGTGAAGTGGTGGAGTCACAATCCCTGGAGGTGTTCAGAAAACACATAGACATGTTACTTTGGGAGATGGTTTAGGGGTCAAGGTAATGCTGAGTTCACAGTTGGACTTTATGTCTTCAAGGTCTTTTCCAGCCTTAATGATTCTATGATTAAATTGCTGTTTGCCATTCAATAACCTGTGTACACAATCCCTCCTAATTGTAAATTAAATAAGGAGCAATTTTTATTGTATGCTGCTTGCTCCTTGCTTCATTAAGCACTCTAGACTGTACTGGCAGGAACTCTAGACTGTACTGGCAGGAAGCATTTCTGCGTTTCTTCCACTTGTGAAATCAAAGGGTGAGGCTACTGAGGATTCCACAGTACTTTAGCCAAAACATGTCTGGCCACCAGCTTTACCACGTTTTTCAAGTGGTACTTTATAGTATAATAGCAAAGGGCCTACTGAAATAAAGGGCAGAAATTTGGTTTGAAAAGGAGACAGAAGAAAATCCTACATAAATGACAAGTTCTGTCAGGTACATTATAAGTGGGAGTCCTCCACAGACCAGTTATGACATATGCCACATTATTTTTCACAGGCTGGTTCTCCCACCCTGTCTTCTCCACCTTCCATTTGCATTAGCTAACCACCAGCAGTAACAGCTCTACCAGATCTAGTTCATAGGTGCAGGAACACAAATGACCCAAATTAAGTGTGACTGCACATGCACTTAAATTAGCAATACACGTCCTGACTTTACGTTTTTCTGTCCTAGAGGGTTTACAGTGAACAAACTTTTATGAATCCTTCAGGGAGATGGAATACAGCTGGGAAACCCCACTTCTCGGCTTTCTACAGGTTTTCTGGCATTAGTGGAAGCATGCTACAGCCAGCATTTGGCCTCAATTTTGACTTAAACTTAGAAACGTGGTGTCTTCTGAATAGTTACTTCCATTCTGACAGCTGGGGGCAGCAAAGCTGTACAAGGGAAGGGCAGTATCTCGACCATCATCCCAAATGCTTCAGTCCAGTGTTAGTATTTTTCAATGCACAGCTGATCGCTAGTCTTTATTGCAAACAAAATAAAGCTGCCTAACTACACCCATCAGGTGCTGAATGTCGAGTCTGTGAAAGAGAAGTTTGAGCCAGTATTCTGAATATGGTATTTGCCCTCTATCTCGGGAAGCCTATTTGTTTTTTTATTAAAAGTTTATCTGAAAGAATGCTGGAGCAGCATATAGATTTTTAAAAAATGTTAAAAATTAATTTTCATAAGAAATTTTCTACAGAAACCTACCGGTCATAAAATGAAAGTTATTTCATATTGTTGTTTCATACAATGCAAAATTAACTCTTGAAATTAATGTTGCAAAGCTCACTGAATTCTTCAAAAATGTCATAATTTTGTGCCAATCATATTACCTGCACTTTTGTAATCTGAGTGCATGTTGAATGCTCCTTGGTGTAAAGTGACCAGTTTTTCCAGTCTTAAAGCCCCATCAGTCAGGAAAAGAAAAGAAGCAAAGATCACTAAGAAAAAAAATAAAGGTTAGCACTTCTGAGGATGGTTTGAGAAATGCAGTTCTCTGTTATTATTCTGAGATTACTGTAACAATTACATTAATTTTTAAAAAATAATCTCTCATGGTAATTGCTAAATCACATTTTTAAATTGTATATGGTTCTGAGATATCTCTCTAATACAATTTCAGTGTATATCTACCTCCTTCCAGCTAAAGTTGTCATTTACGATGTATCTATATAACCTAACACAATGGAGTTACACAAAAGTTAAACAGCCTACCCTTTTCTTTGTTTTCTGCTCTTTTGATGGTAATTGTTTGCTCACTAATTTGTTTATTTCCTTTATGATGCTCTTTATATCTGTCCCATCTCTGGAAGCTTGAAATGCAGCTTCGTTGAAAGGAAAAACTAGGACAAAATCTCCTACACGAGGGATAGGCCTCTGGTCTTTCTCAGAGAAGAAATAGGGTCGTATAGGTAACCTGGAGTTGCAGAAGTCAGGTGAAGGTAGCCAGCGGCTGAGTTGGGCGGACTTGTGTGGAGAGTGCCTAGCTCCTGGGAGTTGTTTGTTTTTAGTTTCAGCTTTTGCAGGGGAGGGAATTTTTGGCAGGTTCATCCTTTCCCGCAGCTGGGAAGTCAGTGTTTTTCTTGGATGTGCTCTGGTGGTTTTCTTAGTCAGGGTAGCCACCTTACAAACTGATCCCCTTGCAGCCTGCAGGGCAGGTTGTACAGAAGAAGCAGAAGTACATTTAGCCACTTTTGGGCGAGTGAGTAAGCCTGGAGTCTTCTCAGTGGCACTCCCACCAGCTGTGCTCCAGGGCACCAGCCTTCTGCCAGCCTTTACCCTCTCCACTTGGTTTTGCCTGAAAGTGTCAATCTCCTTGTAGTTCAGCAGTTCAACAATGTCGTGAAGAAGTTTTCTTTTCACAGTGTAATCAATGGAACAGTCTAAACACAAGGCTGGACTGTAGTTGACCTCTAAAAGCCACGGCTTGAATTTGTTATCAATAAGGATGTCAAAGCCAAAGAGCTCAAAGCAATTGGAAGCCACTGGTAAGGGGGTTACAGCAAGCAGGGTGAGAATCACTATGTTATTGATTTTCTGCCAGAGGACTGTGTCATCAACCCCAAGTACTCGAAGGTAAGACCGAAGTTTGCTCAATGTCCATTTGCAGCCACCGCCAATTCCTTCTTTATACTTTTTATATGAAACTCCATATTTGTTGATGCTGGTGTTTGTTAGGTGGGCATAGATGTTGTCCAGAGAACTGAGGTCAAACTTTTCAGTGGCAAACCTCACCAGTCCTTCTTCGTAAGTATAAATGGTGAGGGGGCAAAAACTGGTGACACACACATAAAGGCGCAGATCCAGTTTGTACCCTGAAATGAGCAAAGGGTTGCTAATGTACTTCTGCACAATGACTGTACAGTCATATACTAAGTCCTTAATGTCTTGGAAAATAAGTATGCCCCTTCCACGGGAGAGATCCACAGGCTTGCAAATCCAGTAGGTAGGTCTTATGCCTGCTGACTGTCTCTCCTTGATGTATTCTTCTGTAAATTTGACATAGTCATTGGGCATGATGAATGTCACTGGACTAAATTCATACAGAGCTGATCCATAGGCTCCTTTCATACGTTTCAGATGTCTTGCCAAGTAGTCTTTTCTGGTGATCCGGACAGCTTCTGGGTAGTGGTTGAGTCTCTGCCATGGTTTAATGCTGTGGTGGTCTGTCATGCGGAAAGGTGAGTTCCGCCAGTAGAGGTTCCAGTCTGCATCATCTTGCTCGTTTTTGTCAAATTCGGTCCAGCCACGTTCCAGTAAAACCTCACGGACTATTGCAGGGACATTCGCATGAAGGCGGAACACTAATGGCCTCAAGATATCTCTTGTATCATAGTCATCTCCCACCATTTCCATCTTACTAGCTGAAAGAAAATAGAATCATCAGGAAGGAAACAATGAAATTAATGTCACAGGTTGTGCTAGCAGTCATCACCTTCACTGTATTCTTAATGCCTGTCACTCTCAACATATTCTCAAAGTACACTACCCTTGTGTGTTTCTGCAGTCCACAACTGAGATGTCAATGCCTGTGTTTAAAGATATCTAAAATAACATTGATTCCAGATAGCTGTTAAGGCAGCACAAAGCACCGATTGCTGCAAAGTTTTATGTCTCCACGCTGTTTTTATTTTTTCTTTGAGGTAGACAAATACGGCAGTAGTTGTCCCAAAACTTTTGTAATTCTTGGGATACTTGGGTTTGTTCTTTTTGGTTTTTTGCAACTGCCTTCAGCCTAATGGCTGTAACTTTGCACTGCTGCATTACTGAGACATTCTGCTAACTTAGCATGTTGCCTTGCTCTGAGCAAACGCTTTCAGTTACCTTTAAAAAGCCAAATGAAAGACTGAACGTAGATAGCAGGAAAACACCTATTGATTTCAATGGTCTTTTCCTCCTTTGACATATGCCGATGTACCTCACTGATAATCTTCTTCTATTCCTCCAGTGAGCTCCTCCCCAGTTCCTGAAGAGCAGAGCACCCTCTCATCTCATCACTTTCAAGAAAACAATGTTCCATAGACAGGTCTGCTGATATCATTTCCCACTATCTATAGTGGAAATAGATAACCGTCCCCATCTGTTTTTGTGGGTAAGAAACACATTTTGAGGTTTTTTGGGGGGCACAGCAAATCTCACGCAAACAGTTCATGAAGTGTGCACTTCCCTCCCCAGCTAGTTCAATACATGCACGATTCAAACTAAAATACCTGTCTCATTGGTTGGTGGCATGGCAGACAAAAAGTCCCATGGACCTGTAGATTTGAGAGTGTTGCTGTTTCTCTCAGTTTTTATTTCCTGAAACCCCACAGAGCTGCTCACTGAGGACTGGACTCCGTGTTTGGAACAGTGTCCTGGATGAGCACAGAGTGTTCATGCTGAGGACCATTCTGACACAGCAGTAACATACCGACCTCCAACTCTTCTCAGAAAGTACCAAGCATAAGAAATACAAAGTGGGTGGAACACAGGCTAGCCAAGACTCCTTCACCTCTTATTATCAGAGAGACATCCTTACTCTTTCTTTCAGGTTGAGTTTTAGATTCCAGTATGAGTAGCCCTTGCCTTCCAAACAACCACAGAAACCAAGGGAACACGTCACATCTGGAAGTACTCAATGCAGTGTGCAGATGAGTTGGCCAGGGATGCTTTTTCTGTGGAAAAATTAAAATTTGTTGGAACTGAAAGCTTTTTTTCCACAGAACAAAAGTAATCTTCCATCAGCTTTTTTGTTGCATTTGAATTTTGTTTTGAAATTGTCAGAATATCTTATTTTCATTCTTTAAGACATTAGGAAACTTTTTTCAAAATGCTAATATAGCTTTAAAACTAAAAGCCCAAATGTGAAATTAAATGTTTTAACGTTATCAAAATGTAAATTAACATAATTCAAAAGTTTTGCAAGTCACAAAACACTTTAAGATTCTAATTGCTTTATCTGAATGTGAAAAGCAATTCAAAAATTCTTGCAGGATGATAACTGCAATTTTCTCTCCATTTTGATATTTGGTGACTCTCTTGTGCCATGTACCTACATCTCAGCTGTTTAATGTGTTGTGCCATTGCCAACAGGCTCTGAGGGGAAACCACAAAGGAGTCACAGAGTCCTCCTACAAGCAGTGCTGCAGAGCCACTAACAAGGGTGTTACAACAAAGTGAGCAAAACCAGGAGAGTCTCACTGGAGTCTTGATGGGAGGAGAGTTTGAGAGAAGGGTCCAGGTGTTTCAGGGAGGCTGGGAAGCAGGGCAGTGATCTTAGAAGAATATGACTACTTCACCACAGAACTGTAAAGTGTAGGTCAAAAATAGCCCTGGGCCATCTTATATCCTGTAGTGACTAACCACTGCCTAAAAATGATGGCATTTGAAGCACACTTTGGTTCAGGACATGAGGAATGAGACTCCTATTGAAGAGGGACTTTATGCCTCATTAATCAGCTCAGATTGTGGACAAAATTTGAATTTCTGTATACAATGACTTTCTGACTTCCAAAGCAATATGTAACTCTATATTCCAACAGCAATATATGTACTAATATACTTAGTGATGTTTTACAGTCAGACCTGCAGTACTCTTCCACCTCAGGTTTATGCTAATGTTGAAGGCAAGCAAGACGTAAACTGCACTGGGATTATTTCTCTGAATCCCCTTAGAGAACAGAGGTTCCCTTCCTGTACAGACTGCAGTCGTATTCTCCTCAGTGAGAGCTTTCCCTGAGTGAAGGGTTTATAGGAAACGGGAGAGAAACATTCTAGGTATATACCAAAGTGATGTAACAGACTTTACATAAAACATCACAAAGGGGAGAGTAGTCTTGCTGTGCTTCTTGCGGTCAGTGCTTCAGACCCCAGGAAGTTGGGGGCTCACTGCAGAGCTTGCATACAAACCTAACATGGTGGTCCCAAGAAATTCTTATCTTCGCTTCCACCTTCTTTGCTGGGAGGTCTTCTTCCTGTCAGTTTATTAAACAGTATAATGTCACACCCTAAAACCAAGAAACAACTATACAAAACTAAATAAGCTTTATAGTAGCTGGTTCAACTCCTTGTGCAAAGATTATTAATTTTTTTTTAAACAAAAGTAACTGAAAGCAGTCATGCTAAGCATTTGGATGAGTTGACTTCCAGTCTGCAGTTATCTTTGTCTTTTCTGAAAGAAAACATTGCTGCCAGCATTACGTCAGTGAAAGGCAGTGTTGTGCACGAACCCAGTGTGTAGTAAACTGTGCCATCATGGTCTCCACTAGGTAATCATAAATTAAGCTGTTAGTAATATCTGAACAATGAAGCCTTCTTTGGTGGTTTGTTTATGTCAGCCTGTATTACGGAACATCTTTCATACCTCTGGCATCTAGGGAGTAGTTTACAGGAAATTGGCTCACCAAGCCTAGATATAACAAATGTAGCTTCAGATTCCTGGTAATTAGGGGCAAAGAAAACAAAACATTCAACTAACAAAGAAAACCTACCCGCTCTTAAGGAAGTCGTATCACATATAAGCAGAAGCTCTTCAAGTGCAGTCGTGAAGCAGTAACTCTAGGATTAGGCATTGGTCTGAATGAATGAAGACAAGTTCCACTCACTTTGCTCTCTGTCAGTGTGTGCCCAGACAAGTGCCCGTTTCTCCAGTGGCCTGCATGTCCAGAGGGCTCCGCGCCTACTGCCCGGGGCCCTGCTGGCACTCAGCTGCCACCCTCCAACAAACCCCCTGAAGGCACAGCAGCGAGGCCCAGCTGTGCACGTCGCGCTTCTATTAGCAAATGCGTTAGTACCTAGAGCCACTGGGCTGGGGGCCCCGGCGGAGTTCCC
>NW_009715249.1:0-9205 GCF_000703405.1 Apaloderma vittatum
CTGGCACATGGGGTTATTCTTTCCCAAGGGCCAAACTCTACACTTGCCCTTGTTCAAATTCATAAGATTTCTCCCTGTCCAGCCCTCTAGCCTGTCTAAGTCTCTCTGAATGGCAGCACAGCCATTCAAAGGAGTGTCAACCACTCCTTTCAGTTTTGTGTCATCAGCAAACTTGTTGACAATGCTCTCTAATCCCTCGTCCAGGTCATTGATGAATATATTGGAAAGCGCTGGCCCCAGTACTGACCCCTGAGGGACTCAACTAGACACGCCTCAAACTAGACTCTGCTCCATTGACTACAACTCTCTGACTTCTTCCCTTCAACCAATTAGCAACCCACCTCACTTCTTGATCATCCAGACCACATTTCCTCAGTTTACCTATGAGAGTGCTTTGGGAGATGGTGTCAAATGCTTTACTGAAATACAGATAGACCACATCCACTGCATGGCCACCATCCATCCACCTGGCTGTCTTCATAAAAGGCTATCAGGTTTTTCAAACATGACTTCCCCTTGACAAAACCATGCTGACTGCTCCTATGACCCTCTTATCCTTGACATGCCTAGAGATAGCTGCAGTTCACCAAAAAGTAACTGCTTGAAGGCCTTTAGTAGCACCCTGTCCCTCTGACCCTGATGTGTCATCCCATAGCTTTTCACAGAGAAGCTGATATTGTTAACCCCCTCCTCCTCCACAACTAGTTTAAAGCCCTGTCAATCATCCCTGAAATCTCTTAGGCAAAGACTGTCTTCTCTCTTTGGGAAAATTGACTCCTATCTAAGGCTAGCAAGCCTGGTGCTGTGTAGGCCATCCCATTGTCAAAGAATCTGTAGTTGTTGCGATGACGCCAGCCACAGGGCGACGTGTTGGTAGACTGGATTTGCCTGAATGTCCCAATGTCACTGCTTACGATTGAATGATTGAGTCATAGAAACACTGGTTGGAAGGAATCTCTGGAAGTCATGTAGTGCAGACTCCTACTAACTGTGGGATTACAATCAACACCAGATCGGGGCATCTATATATTTTTTCTAGATGAATCTTGAAAACCTCCACAAATGGAGATTCCAGAACCTCTCTGGACTGCCTGTTTTGGTGGAAAATGCTTTTGTTAATATCTGTTCTGAACCTCCAAAAATGTAACATGTGTTCCATTCTGCTGTATCATCTATACTAATGAGAGAAGTTTGGCTCTGTCATTTTTGTAACTGCTCTTCAATTAGCTGTAGGTCCTTGCTTGATCACCCCTTAGCTAGGTTTTTTACCAGTATAAGCAAACGTGAGTCCCTCAACCTGTTTTGCAGGACGTGGTTTTCTAGGCTTCTGACCATGTTGATATGCTTTGTGCTGGACTCCTCCAGTTTCTCCCTGTCACTTTCACCCGGGGGACAAAAACTGGGCACAGCATACCAACTTTACTCTGTCAGTCTAAAAGCAAGCCTTAATGGCTGATCCATCAAGAGAAAAAGCTGCTGATTCACTTGCTTTTTTTTTTTTTTGGCTGTAAGTAGAATGACATGAAAGCAGTCACGAACAATTTGGAGGAGAAAAAAAATAATCTAATTGTTTTAATCTCATTAGTATGAGAAACAAAAATCAAATGTGAATACTGAGGGAATGTTGCACAGAAATTAAGTTGAATACCTTGAAACATAGGTATTTTCCAAATTAAAAAGATAATTCAAGCTACTTCAGTACTTTGATAGTAGCCTGACTGTTAAATGTAAACAGCATTTTGTAATTTCCAGTCAACAGAACCTTATATATGTATTTTGAAATAGTGTTAGATGTTACTGTCAACATTTTCAGACATCTGAAAAACTTTTAAAGTACATTGCTGTGTATTCAGATTATTATCAACATTTTAACACTCTTTTCACGCATACCACTGTTATTCTCTTACTGTTTACATTTTATTAGTTTTTTTTTTCCTTGCTTGTTCAAAAAGCAACATAGATCCGTAAACAATGAGCTACTTATCTTAGGAAGAGAACTTATAATATGGTTTTATAAAATTATCCCTGAGAAAAGACAATATTTTTTTTTAATAATGTCTTTCAGGCACATATGTATTCATTTGGTTAGGTTACATAATATGACTAACAGGCCAAGTTTTAAAACAAAGAGCAGAATTTACAGCTGATGTCTGTGGCTCTGATTTTTCAAGTACATTCACATGTGACTACATAAGTATTAATTCGTTTAGATTATTCATTTGAATAAACCTACTTATATTCCAGACCTAGGCCCAAGCTCTCAAACGTCTCACAGGACGTCCTTTTACAGCAAAGAGAGAAAATTATCTCTTTTCCCTAATGGTCTAGTAATAAGCAATAGGTAGTTCAGCCCATTCATGACTACAAGCTATTGCACAGTTCATTTTGAAAGAGCGGAGAGTTACTTTACATTCATAATGAATATGAATGCCAGATTGCTATACCTGTATGTAGTCCTTGTGTGTTGCCAGAAGCTAACCCTCATATTAAACATGTGCAAGAGACAGTAGTTAATGTTATGACAAAATTTCTTTTCGCTCTAAAGTAAGCTTTCTTGGATTAAAGACATAGACACAACCGAGAAGCAATACTGCTTTAAAAAGTTTGAAAACTAAAATAGTTAAAATATTTAATACAAAATTTTGAAGATTTGAAAAGCCTCAACGCAGCACAGCTGTCGGATCGGAGATTGACAGATGGTCTGCTCTTTCACAAACACTCAGCCTTTCCTACATCTTTGCTTATAACCAATTACATCAGTGATGAGGGTGTGGGTTCCTTGCTACCTTTCCAGATAGGCTAGAATTTGGGCAAACACAGGAACTGACAGTATTGGAGGTCTATATTAGTGTCTGGTTTATACTGTGGGATGCTGTGATGGATTTACAGTACACTAAAGCGAACTTCTTTTGCCATTTCCTTAAAGCAAACACTCTCCAAAACACCAAAATAAGCTTCCATTCTACATTTAAGGGTGCAGAATAATAAATCAAGAAAAGCTATTCCTTTAACAGAGCAACTCAGATTTTCTCCGTGAAATATTAAAACAAAATTATATCTGTCAGGCACTACCTCTTCCCCACGTATTTTGGGCCAGTTCTCTCATCTTGCTTTCTAATCCAGAAGTTTTGAGTGCTTTCATAGGTCGAAAAACTCCATGTAGTCCCATTTTTGTTCTAAGAAAGAAGCTTTCTTTTTATGGTCTCTGAGACTTGGCTCGGGTTTAGATTTGCTCCCTGCTGCATGCAGGCACTCTGCTTTCCACAAGATACTGCAAATTTGCAATCTTGCTGTGTCTCTCATCTTCCTTCTCCTTCCACTAATAAGCCTCCCCAGTCTAAACTATCTCCTGTCTCCAAGGGATGAGAAATCTGAAGGGGATCCCAGTCATCACCATGCAGAGAAGTCAGGACAGAAAAATCAGATTATTTTTATAACTGTTCAACCGTATTGTCTTTATCAGAGA
The DNA here is from genome assembly GCF_000703405.1 of Apaloderma vittatum. Classification (NCBI taxonomy): domain Eukaryota; kingdom Metazoa; phylum Chordata; class Aves; order Trogoniformes; family Trogonidae; genus Apaloderma; species Apaloderma vittatum. The sequence continues at coordinate 3,467 of NW_009715249.1, forward strand.
ATGACACACCACACATGCGATAAACTATGAACCAATTAATCAAATTATTCTATGTCTGACAATACCTTCACTTGCATTTGTCAAAAGTCCACTGTTACAAATAAAAGACATAACTAAAACTTTTTTTTTTTTTTTTTTGTTTTCCAGCTTATATAAGGTCTACCTGATTGCAGAGTACCAGGAATTTTTTACAACAAAACTGTAGATTAATGAAGGTGTGTAAGTTAACATAAAAACATAAGGCAATGAAGAATCCTGCTTTTCAGTCAGTGTTGCAAGCTCTTGGAACTAATTTAAGTAGTAATCATATAATAACTATTTATTTTCTGATATTTTTAGTTTCTGTGAATATATTTTCATGTAAGAATGCCTTCCCTTCCAACTTTCCTACATTTCTGGTTTTAAATTGCAGGGAAAAATCTCAATACCAGACCACATTTTACTCAAACATTTGGAAGAAGAAAACTAAAACTAATGGATGTATAGGTTTGAGGGTTAATTTTTTAATGTTTGTTTTTAACTTTTTTTCAATTTAAACAATTGCTGATTGATACATTACTGCTGAATGCTTGATATTGACAGTCTAATGAAATTTTGCTTGTTATGAGTCCTTGTTGAACAGACAGATATGGAAACAAACATATTAAGTAATCCACAATATGTTACATAGAATTTTAGATGTCTTCTCTTGGAAGGACTAATATGTGGCTTTTTTATGACAGAATGTGAATGTACATCAGCTTGATTTCATTATTACATAGGCTTTAAGTGGGCAAAATTTACAGAGATAGATTTAGCAGGGTTTTTTTTTGTTTTTCAAAAAACAAATGGCAACTAACTACTTATAAAGACTTAAATATTTTATTTATATTACTTCTAATCTCTTATTTTACAGAACACATTCTGTCCACTAAATAAAACTGTCCACATTACAATGATTCTAATATATGAGATGATTCATGTTAAATAAACTTTTCACAAACTGCATAAATTTCACTTATTTTTATAAAATATGGATGTTAGTATTTTTATTTAAAGAGCTTGTTATGTATTATCTTCTTCTTGAAGAAATTCTGGACATCAACATTGACAGCAATGGTACCATGTCATTCATATGACCTGTTGCACTGGTTGGATAATGTATGAGAAATAGTCATAACAAGGAATTTGCTGACAATCCTTAGGCTGAAAATAACTGATTAAATCTATTTTGGGAATACTGCTGTGTAACAAGGATAGTCAGAGAAATCAGGATGAGTTTGTGATTGATTCAGGAATGAAACATATCCACCATTCATGAAGACTGTTGGTATCTTTTTTCAGAACTTGACCATGAGCCTTTTAAGATGTTTCAGGCTCATTTGTGACAAACAGATATATTATTTACCAGTGCCTTGCTTGATTTCTTCATTGATTTCTTACCTTTCCCTAAATAATTTGTAAAAAAAGAAAAAAAATCACAAAAAACTCCTACCAAAACCAACAAAAATAACCCAAAGAACATAAAACTTGGAGTTAAGCCCATCATTTGGCAGTTAAAATACAATTTTTATCCAGATACTGCAGAGTTATTATATGGGCAGTATTATACAAAATTATACATGTTTATTTTTACATAAAGAGATGTCATTCCTACAGGGAGCGCTGCCAGGCAAGAGAGTAGAGGAAAAGGAGGAGGTGGAAAATGTTGGTTGCTGTAGAAACCAGTATCACTGGTATGACGCTTTGGAAAACACACTGGAGGACAGAGCTTTAAACATATTCAAACTTATCTTTAGATGCCCATTGCTGTGGTGATATGTCTATGAGAAGATCCATGTGGAATGTTGACAATCCCAAAGAAATGCAAGAAGATGTTTTCATGGTATCATCAGCTTCACACACCCACCCCACCCTCCCCTAATATTTTGAAAACTGAGTTTGTTTTTTCTTGTGTTTTTGAGATCTTTGGGAGTTTAATTTACATAGAAATAAAAAAAGTCTTTCAAACAAGGAAGGCTGAGAAAATGAATACCAAGTGCAGTAAAAATATAAGCTGTCCATACGAAGTTGACCAGAGTCAGTCAACAAAAAGTCTGAGGGATTTAGATTAAGAAAGGGAGGATTTGTTCATCATTTATGGTCACAGGAAAACAGTCATAGTAGACTTGAGGAGAAAACATAAATTTAGTCTACCAAAATTCCACCAGACTCAAACCCATGATATGTAGTCATCGTAAAATTAAACATTTTTTCCTAAAATAAATGGAGTTTCTTTAAATGTTGTTATAAACCTGTAAAAAAAATAAATTATATATCTTGTATTTTAGAAGATACTTTATATTCCTAATTTTAGTGTCTGATCTTCTTCTGTATTTCCAGATTTAGAAGTAGACATACATGGATTATCAGTTGAGATAGAGTTAAACACCAATTATAGTGTGATGCAGTTTGTTTTCCAGTGCTTAATACACATTATAGAATTTGCATTGAAATATCAAAGGTTCTGAATGCATTTTACATTTTCTTTGAGGCAGGCCTCACAACAGCGTGTGGCTTGCAGTGATAAGCTAACTCTACTGGAGCACATCAATCCCATACAGTAAAACCAATGAAAGGTTTAAACATGCAAGTCAGAGACATGAAATGCAAGCCATCTAGCACTAAGCATGTTAAATAATTTCCAAGAACACTGCCTCTTGTTCTACTTGAGCATGTTAAGGAAGCACATTCTTCCTTACTGCTAAAGAATATTGACATAGCCCTTAGTGCTAGGTAGGATGGAAGATTTTGTCTTGTGGATATAAACAGGTAAATATAATTTTATAGTCAAAATTTCAAAATACTATAATTCATTTATACTTTTGGAACATCATTCCTCTAAAGGAATGAAATTCTAAGACGGAAGCAAATATTTCGATGAAGTAAAAATATTGCCATCCCCACGTTGGTGTGCATTTTTAATTGTTCTTTTTCATGTGTACTCAGATTGCTGAAGGAAGGTGCTGCATTCTGAAGTGTTCCATGAAGATATGACAAGTAGCTTAATATTAGTATGTTTGTGAGAGATCTGTCATACTTTAAGGGAACTATTGTCTTAATGTACTACCTCCTCCCCTGTTTTGGGTCACTTTGATAGCTTCCTGCCCAGGACTGCAGTGAGAATCACAATGAGGAAATCAATCACCATGTGCCAATCTCCTTCCACTGGATCTTACAGAAAGGAATAAAATAGACCACTTTTGACCTGTGTTCTGGCATATTTTCCTGTCTCTTTTTAGTCTTATTATAATAATGGTTTATAATGCATTGGAAGGTGACAAATTGTAGCATTCTTCCAGGATGCAATTCAGCCTTTCCTTCACTGATAAATGATTTTTAAAGAACTTTAAAAAATATTCTTGTTTATAGGGATAACCTTTACATTAAAAAAAAACCCCAAACAAACAACAAAAAAAACAAACCACAAAACAAAACAACAAAAAAGTCATATGCTTGATGATGATCTATTAAAAATATGCTAGGAAACCTTTTATTCTTATCTGTCTCATAAGAATACTTTGTAACAAAAAGAACTTCTAGCTTTTTTACAGTCATCTACATTCATGACTCCTGCCTTTCTGCCCCATGAAAAGTTTGGGGAAAACAATTATACAGTGTGCCACCTCCATTGCCCAATTTTTCATTAGCTACACTCCAGGTGAAGCACATAAGTTTCTTTCACCCTTAACATGTCATTGCTTTGACTGAAAACAGTGTAGCTAAGTAAACCTAAACAGGGTGTTTTAGGACTGGTAAGGTTGTGCAGGATGCTTTTGCCTTTACCCGACATAATCATATCTCTATCATGCAGGGAAAAACATAGAGGTTTATTTCTTCCTGCTGTCTGCCTTTCTATTAAGAGGTTTTGGATGAAGTCAATTGCAGGAGCAAGTAGTACTAATATTTTGGTCATCACATCAAAATCAATTCAACAAGAATAAGTATAGTGAATTTATTTTCATTTTAGGATTATTGATCTGCTATGAATTGTCTTAATATATTTCCATTTCAAGATGAGTTTTTCACTGAAAATACTGAATTATTAAAATATTGTGCCCAGTAGTACTGTTTACATTTGTAGCAAATGCTTCAGTATATATATATTGCTGAAGAGTGTGCAGAACCAATAATTTTTGTGTAATCTTAGAATATTAATATTCCTAATTTGCCAACAAAACTAACCCTAGAGGCAATATAGGCCCACTGGTGAATGAGATGTATGCCCTGAAGACAGAGGACAGAAAGAAGGCAGAGTTACTGAATGCCTCTGTCTACACTACTAAAGACTGCCCTCAGGTGCTTCAGTCCCCTGAGGCCCCAGAAGAAGTCAGGATAAAGGAGGAGTTTGCCCTGGTTGAGGAGGACTGGGTTAGGGATCAATTATGACATTGAATGTACATAAATTCATGGGCCCTGATGGGATACACCTGTGGGTGCTGAGGGAGCTGGCAGAAGTCGCTGCTAGGCCACTCTTCATCATCTTTGGTAAGTCTTGGGGAACAGGAGAGATGACTGAGGACTGAAGGAAAGCAAATGGCGCTGTGGGACTCAAAGAAAGAAAGGATTATATCAACATTGCAAAGATGCATAGTTCGGAACCGCAAGGCTTACCACAACAAACTGCTGCTGTAGTAATTAACAACTTTCTGCAACATTAGTAGTGACTAACACCTACGAAGCCTTGAATATGGCTTGTACAGTAGGCCTTTTGCAACATCCTTGAAGCATTGCAGATACAGCAATAATTCAGCAAGGAATTAATTCAGACATACTGTTGCAAAGGAGTCTAGATAACAGGGACTGCTAATGAGCTTCTAGATAATGAAGCAGGAACTCCATTGTCAGTAAGAGAGCAGCCACCTGGCCAGCTGTCTAAATCGGCCTTGTAGTCACAGGCTCAGCCACCTCAGCATTACTGAGCTAAAGGTGAAAAATACACAGCAAGGAAAACTACGAGCCTTCTGCCAGAAGACTCCGGCCCACGACCACCAGAGACCACCAGAGAGCAGTGTTCATGCGGCAAGAGGAAGAGATTTATCACTCCTAGTTCCCATGAAAAGGTGGAGAAAAGGCAGGGACAGTGGGAGTAAAATAAGTGTAGGCCAACACCTAGTCAGAATATTCCCCCACTGATGACGGCAGACTTGCAGGATACTGCTGGACTCCATGATGGTATTGGTTTCTTTTTCTTTTGCCTATCTCTATCCTCCTCCCTCCCAGGTCCTCCCATCTCTCTACTCTTGGAGAATAAATACTCAAAAGAAAACAGAACATTGACCTTGTTAGTGTCTTATTTCACCTCTGGGATCATTATAGCTTGATCAAGTAAAATTCGGGATGAGACAGGCACTCACTACAGTCTTCAAAAAAGGCAGGAAGGAGGACCCAGGTAACTACAGACCAGTCAGCCTCACCTCCACCCCTGGCAAGGTGATGGAATAACTTATCTTAGGTGCTGTTTCTAGGTATATCAAGGATAAGAGGGTCATTAGGAGCAGTCAGCATGGTTTTGGTCAAGGGGAAGTCATGTTTGACCAACCTGATAGCCTTTTATGAAGACATAACGAGGTAGATATATGGTGGCCATGCAGTGGGTGTGTTTTATCTGGATTTCAGCAAATCATTTGACACCATCTCCCACAGCATCCTCATAGATGAACTGAGGAAGTGTGGTCTGGATGACCAAGTAGTGAGGTGGGTCGCTAACTGGTTGAAGGG
>NW_009715250.1:0-4089 GCF_000703405.1 Apaloderma vittatum
AGTTAGCCTTCTTCCTTATTGCTTTAAGCTAGCGGGTAGAGCCACCGTACGGAGTCACAACATGTCGTGACAGAGGCACCTGGTTTCTCAAGGTGCTTCCCCAGCACTGTCTCTATGGGAGGGTGGTCGCTCTAAGCCACCGCAGCGTGGCTATGGGCTAGTTGGGTTTTTGGCATGATACCTGAGGCTTCTTGACCTTAAAGAGCTTTTCTGTAATCACATTCAACATATGATATAAAAAGAAAAAGGAATGTGTAGAAGTTTTTGATTCTGGTGGTGTCAGATGAAACTAAATTCAATCTGTGTTAACCTCTGGATCAACAAAAGCGTGACCTTTCTCTTCCTGAAGTACCCAGTAACTGAGAAATCATTGTTATTTATCTCTAGTTAATGAACCCCAGGTGTCTCTTCCCACCTGCCAAAATAAGGAGACTTCTGTGTGCGCTCAGCAGAAGATGGGTAAGCATGCCACTTGTGCCACTTATCAGACACCAGCGTATTTTCCCTTCATTGTTTTTTATTGACCTTTATGCTACAATAGTGCCCTAGTCACCTGGGTGACTTTCTAAATAGGCTAAAATAATTTATTTTTCTTTGTATAAGTCCTTTTAGGAGACCCTCTGCTTCTCTGGCTGCCTTCAGACAGTTCAGCTCCTTAGGGAGAGTATTCAGTTCTGAGTAAAGCTGTCCTCACCCAGATCCTCCCAGCTGCCACCAGCCCCACCAAGGTGTCCTGTGCTTGAACACCAGTAGCTGACCCATGGTGACTCTCGGCAATGGCAGGACCTGTAAATGGGGAGGGTGCCTGGGCAAAAGAATGATGGTTCCCCTCATAGTGAATTTGTGAAGAAGCTTTCATAGAATCATTAAGACTGGAAAAGACCTCTAAGATCATCTAGTCCAACCGTCAGCCCAACACCACCATGACCACTAAACTGTATCCTGAATCAGTGTGACATCTCCATGGTTTTTTGAACACCTCCAGGAATGGTGACACCACCACTTCCCTGGGCAACCTCTTCCAATGCCTCACCACTCCTTCAGCAAAGAATTTTTCTTAATATCTCATTTGGGATTTAAAGGCTGTTATGGAAAAGAACCTCCACACCCGAATTACTGTTTGTCTGCCTATTCTTTTTATTATCTTATCTAAGACCTGAACAAAAGTAGAGTGAAAGCTTGTAAAATAATAAGCTTGGAGTTTTTTGTCTTAACTTTCACCTAAGGCATCGAGGTGTGATCTTCCATTTCAGAATCATGTGAGAAATTCGAAGCAGAAAAAGCAACCTCTAGGAAGTCTGTCATAGTGGTAACCACTGCCTCCGGGGAGCAAATAGAAGATGAGATTGTGGAAATGTACTTTGAAAATAAAAAGAAGTCTGGTGGGGGGCCCATAGAGTCCTGTGTCAAAACAGATCAGCAAATTATCATCACCTTTCAGGATGAGGAAGGTATGATCGTATCTTATATTACTAGAGCTCCCTTTTAAAAATAGGCATTTTCTGGTGCTGGATCTCGCTGTGGCTATTGCTCCAGCAGAAATGACACATTATTCCCGAAGAGTATCAGGATCTAAAAAGAGCCTGTCTGTCCAATGCAGATGTGGCCTTCTGACAGTGTTTATGATAACCCACAGGGAAAGGAGATCTATAGACCTGACTCAAATGCTTGGTCAAGGCTCACAGAGAATAATGCAGGAGAAACGTTGTCAGGAGGGCTGCAGAATAAGTAAGCTTTAATTCTAGCTCAGGAGACTGGATAAAGCATAGTACAGTATTAACTGCAGATCACAGGTAAATATTATTTTGTCATATTTTCTGCCATATTCATTTCAATTGCCATGGCTTTGGAGGTTGGGAGGAAAAGGGGTACTAAATATTATGTATTCTTAAGTGTCGCGAGTAAAATGTTTTTCTAGGCTGCTTTGGGTTAGCAGCAATTTAGGATTTATTAATATTTTTGAGATAGATCACAAGATGAGCACTTAATCATCAGTCAGTTTAACAGAATGATTCAGTGGAATTGGTTACCTTGATGTTCTTTTCAGGCCACAGATGGCCGGGGTGGCCAGGAGGTGCTTGATGCCCAAGTTGCGGTACTTGTAACTGAGATACCAGTGCTTGCTACCAAGATAACAGCACAGTGGGACTTATCCCGAGATCTCAGAGTGGCCCTGGGGCAGCTGCACCACCACAGTAAGACAGAGGTGAATGCTCACCTCTGTGGAGAAAATTATTTTAAAGTAGCCTCAATTTATTTGTAGTTTTCCTCTATGCTGAAATGCTGTTGGCTACTTGTTAGTGTGTGAAGGATGTATACAAATAGAGGAAATGGTCAAATATAGTTAAATAGTTAATAGTTAAATATTTGTTAAATACACAGGGGGTTTTTTCCCTCTGGGGGACTGGGAACATCTAAATCATAGAGTAGCTTTTATCCTGGCCCTAACTTTCAGTGTAGTTTTGCCTTATTTCTGTTTCTTCTGTCCAAGGAGAAAACGTGTAGTCTAACATGTTGCTTTGCTGTGGTGGGAGGGGAAGGAAAGATTACATCTTTATTTATTTTCCTGTGGAACTAGATGCCCAAGAAGTTTTGCAAAGGGAGCATCACTCCTTGAAGAAAATCGATCTGTTAGTGAAGCCATGGCAAGCGGAGACGCTCCAGAAGCTGTGCCAAGTGGAGGACTCTGAGGGATCCCTGCCGTCCCCTATGGTGGTGCTTGAGAATCTGCAGGAGACAATGAAAAATTGCATGTTAATTATGCTGGTAGAGAACATCAGTGGCTTGTCAGAGGATGATGGTGACTTCACTGTGGAAATGATACCAGAAATACGTGCTGCTGTAGTTACTTTTAGCGGAAATACTGGTAAGAAGGAGTCAAAGTTGCAGATCTCTCTTGATAGCTTTCATGTCATGGTCCAGTCCCAAATTTTTGTGTAACCTTTAGGAAATACCTAGACGCTTTAAAAACTTGATTGTGTGATTGTCTTACAGATGTAAAAGTAACTTGACTATCTTTTACTGTGATGACAGTGGGGGGAGACATAGCCAAAAACAGAATGTGGTTATCGTAAACCAGAAAGAATCCAAATTTAAACTGTTGACTTATGTCTGATTAGCCGTGTATAAAGCCATAGCACAAAAATTAAACTGACCATATGTTTTGGTGAGGGATGTTAAAGAGACTCAGTGCTGCTCTGCAGGAAAACTAGTGACAAATTCTGTCTACGTAATTGCATCAACAGCTGTGATCAACCATATGGTGAATACTAGGTGACAGATACTGAGTATTTGGAAAGTAGTAGCTTTGTGGGCACCTCTGCATTGACATCATAGTAAAAAAATGAGCCACTGGTCTCATGTTTTTGTATTTTGTGGGGGTTTTTATTTGTTTGTTTGTTTTTTTTCTCCATTCTCTTTCTAGATGCAAGGGAATTTGCTGAAAAGCTTAATCAACACCGCAGAGCAAAGCAACAAAATATTACTGCGCGGTGCCTTGAGCTCACAAAAAGTGTTAGGGTGGAAAATATCACCCCTGACATACCCAGTGACTATATAGCCATCTACTTTGAAAGTAAGAAGAATGGAGGTGCGCAGGTGGTGGACGTTCAGCAGCTGCCTGATGAAGATGCTGCTATCATTACATTCCATGACCATAAAGGTAATGCAGAAATTCAAGGCCCTTCTTTCTCTGAGACATTTTCACTTAGATCAAAATGTGAATTTTCTAGAGAAATGCCTACTTTGCCTTCGGAAAACAGAGGATCTGGTGCTTTGTCAGCAGGTCTCTGCTAACTGGAGTGCAAGCTTAAGTTGTGGACCAGCTGGGTATGAGGCACAGAATTTTTTCCTTTTTATGCACAGTTTATTTTGCTTGGGCCTTGATCTTTACAGAGTTACGGTTTGAGTTCAGTAGATAATGCACAGCCCCACGCAGCGCAGGAAGCTTCTCCCCCACCTTCACCACCAGCTGCCCCGTGGCAACGTGTGCTCTCTGGTTTGCCTGAGGACAATTCCTTGGGCAGCTTTGTGGTTGGAGAGCAGGCGATGTGGCTTTCCCAGCAAGGGGCAGAAAACAGGTGCCCCCGG
>NW_009715250.1:4120-20288 GCF_000703405.1 Apaloderma vittatum
ACAGGAGCACCTGGGGAAGCTGGAGGCCGAGGGGGAAGCTGGAGGCATTGCATTGGAAACCTGAAGGGAAGTTGAAGAAAATAAATGCTCTTTGTATACCTCCTCCTGGAGGTGGACAGTGATTCTTAACTGCCTCTAACTTAGTTTTTTTGTGTTTGAAAACCAGTAACCCTTCATTATTTGTAACCTTCATTAATTTTGTAACCCTTCAATAATTTTGTTACCCTTCAATAATTTGGAATTATTTCTGTCTGGGAAGGGGGGAAAATTCATGTAAAACTCTTCTTATACGTAACGGTCATCATTAGGTAGGAAACAAACTTTAAAGAAAAAACACACAGATGATCTTTGGTTTTAAGTGTCAGCATTAACCGTTTGTGGTTTTGTTTGTTCGTTTTAGATGTAACCAATGTCTTGGCAAAGCAGCATTCACTCAACAAAACACCGATCTCTGTCTATCCTTACTACGTCTCTCTGGGAATAGCTCTGTATGGAAAGGAAGGGCCACAATTAAAGCAGCCAGATCCAATCACAGTGCCTCTGGATAAGTATATCTGGTATTACTTGCAGAAAAATAATAGGCTAATTGAGGCAATAAATTGTGAAATGGCCAAGGTTAATTGTGTGCTAACGTGGCCTGAACCCAGCTGTGCAGACCCCAAAGTTACTTTACATCCTTCAGCTACTTTGTCTGAGCAGAAGAGATTAATATCTAGACTGATCAAGACATGGAATGAAAACGTTTCCACAACATTTTCACAAAACATATCAAAGTACAAAGCAGTTAAAAGTCAAGTAAAAGCAGAGGTGTGGGAAGCCATTGCAAACAGCTTTACTCACGATGAAGTTTTGATATTGCCATATATTTCCCGACATATACTTGTTCTAGTAGGTGAAAAAGAAGTTGTGGATAAGGTTGAACAAAATCTGAAAGCTCTGGTAGAAGAGGCCACCAGAGAAATTGAAAGAGAAAAGCAAAGAACTGAAGAAATGGTCGTAGCGGATCTAGGGGAATATGCAATTTTACAGAGTAGTGGTCTTGAAGAAAAAGTGCGTATGGAGTTCCCAGCACTGCAGATAACTTATGATAGTTTGCAGAAGATAATTAACCTATGTGGAGTGCGTGAGGAAGTTTATAAAGTAAAAGGGGAAATACTAGATAATATACGCAAAATGGCAAAGAAAACAATTAACATCCACCCTTATATCTTCGAGTTTTTAGAGCATATTGATAATGAAACCCTGTCACAGAGCCTCTTTATGTCAAAACAAATTAATGCCTTTTATGAGCTTGGCAAAGAAGATATCATCTTGCAAGGGAGCAATCCTGAAGATCTCCTGAGAGCAGAACAAGAAATAAAGAAGGAGCTGGACCACAAAAGCATTACTCTGGAGGATAAGTCAGTTCTCCAGAAGAAGGAATGGAGGATTCTCACCAAGCAGAACTGCTCTAATGAAGCCATAATAGTCACTCAGGTAGAAAGTGAGGTCATCATTGCTGGTTGTTCTCAAGCAGTAGCAAGAGCTTATGAAGAACTTTTTAACTTTATAGATGAAAACACGCAAATACAAAAGGTGATTGGAGGAAAGCCTGCAGTGGTCATAATCTTTTTTGAAAAAGAGAAGGCCAATGTTTGGGGTGACTTAGAAAATAAAGGTGTGAAAGTTGACTTCAGCACACGGGAGAAACGTAGAGTTATATCCTTGAGTGGGGCGAGAAGAGAAGTGCTGAAGGGAGTCACCTTAGTTGAGGAAATTCTGTCTGGCCTGCATTATAGGCGTCTGGTAATCAGAGAGCCAGGAGCCGAGGCGTATTTCAAAGAGCGAGAACACTTTTTTGCCGCCAGTGCAAAACAAGACTTTAAGTGTCTAATCAGACTGGAAGCGCAGTCAGAAGAACAGCAAGAACTCAGCAATACAGGGAAGCCCTACAGGCAGGTTACCGTAGGTGGAATTGTAATAGCAATTTATAAAACTGACTTGTGCACTCATCCCGTTGATGTTGTGGTCAATGCATCTAATGAAGACTTGAAACACATCGGTGGCCTTGCTGGAGCACTTTCCAAAGCAGCTGGTCCAGAGCTGCAACAGGAGTGTGACAAGCTGGTGAGTAAGAACAGGGTTTTGCAGCCTGGGCGCGCAGTCATCACAGGCGCTGGGAACCTTCCCTGCAAGAACGTCATCCATGCTGTTGGGCCCAGGTGGAAGAAGGATGAAGCAGAGAAATGCGTGGTCTTGTTAAGACAGACAGTGGAGGAAAGTCTACGACTAGCCAAAAAATACAATCACCGTTCTGTAGCTCTGCCTGCTATAAGTGGAGGGATTTTTGGCTTCCCACTGGAACTGTGTACGTATTCGATTGTGTCCTCCATCAAGGAGACGCTGGAAAGATCCATGGAGGACAGCAGCTTGAAGGAGGTTCATCTTGTGGATATTGCACAGGATCATGTTCAGGCTTTCAGCAAGGCACTGAAAGAATTGTTTCCAGATTCTTCACCTTCCTCCTCAGCGCTGCATCAGACCAGTACAGTTCAGCCTAGGAAAACAAAATCTGAGAACAGCCAGAACTTCCCAGTGGTAACAACTAAGGAAGGCTTGGACATCATGCTGGAAACAGGAAGCATTGAAGATGCTACAGTAAGTGTTTCTAACTGTCTCCTTGTTTTAAAATATCAAATTTTTTTTGCTTGTGGTTTGTTGTGTTGGGGTTTTTTGGTTTTGGGGTTTTTTTTTAAGCAAACATAGAACCAAAAACATGACCAACCTTAGAACATCATCTGTAACCAACAATGTAACACGTTTGATATGTTACTGAAATTGCTTGTCACTGCTGATAATAAGAATTGTTACAGATGGCTGTGCAGCGCTGCATTTTGTCATCTGCTGGCACAGAGGCACACAGATCCCTGTGGCACACGGTGCGTTATGGTTTAGCAGAAGCAACTGGGGTCAGCAGGGATGGTTCTGGGCTCCAGAACCCCTGACCCAGCCTTACTGGGCAGGAACCACCTGCATGCAGCATCCGCCTTCCCCAGAATCCTGATTACAAGAACGTGGTGCTTGAGCAAAAGCAAGAGAGGGTGCATGGTGTTCGTTGACGCGTACCCCACCCTGGAAGAGGGGCTGGGCTGTGCGCAGATCCGCTGTGGCCCTGTGGCAGCAGACATGCACGCCTGGGCCTGCAGCCGGTCCGGTTCTCCCTGCATCTGCAGAGTGTTGACCTGAGGATCTGTTGCCCCTCCTGTCATTGGTGAGCGCTGACACAAAATGTGCAGTTGCTGTTGCAGGTCCTGTGGAGAAGCAGCTTCACTGGCTGATTTCCAGTTGCCTCGGGCATTGAATTGCTGTTAGCTGGCTGAAAGCTGCTTTTCGGGGATCACCAGTACTGGCAGCAACTCCTTTCAGAACTCTTTCCACAGTGGCCAGCGAATCCTTTCAGGAATGGATACCTGCTACAACTTACACATGCAGTGACTCCAGTTGGCAGAGGCAGAATATATGTTAAAATGAGTATAGAGATGCTTCCTGAGGAGCTGGATATAGTGCTTGACACATGTTTGAAGCTTCCATGGTTTCACTCTTCCCCCTTCTCAGTGGGATGGGGAGGAAAACTGGAAGGGAAAAGAAAGTAAATCTCACGAATCCAGAGAAGAACAGTTTAATAGCTAAGATAAATTATAATAATAACAATAAAATATTATGATGATGATAATTTTAATGAAAAGTATTATAACAAAAAGATAGAGAAATAAAACCCAAGAGCAGACAAGTGATGCACAATGCAATTGCTCACCACCCACTGACTGATGCCTGAGCAGCGACCCACTGCCCCTGCCAGCTCCCCCCAGTTCCTGTACTGAGCACAGCGTTCCAGGGTACGGAATATCCCTTTGGCTGGGCCAAGTCAGTGTCCTGGCAGTACTCCCTCCCAGCTTCTTGTGCACCTGCACACTAGCAAAACATGGGAAAATGAGAAGTCCTTGATTGCTTATCAGTAACTAAAAGCATCAGTATATTATCAACATTTTTCTCATACCAATTCCCATACTGAATCTAAACTATGGCACTATTCTAGCTCTTAGAAGGAAAATCAGCTCTATCTCAGCCAAACCCAGGACAATAGCCCTTTGTATTTGTCTCACTTTTAAGTTACTGCTTTTCTCACTTGTTTCTCCTCAGCTTTTCTCCAGTCTTGTTTGTCTTCAGCTTTTCCTTTTTCTCTAGACCAGCTGTGGGAGGTCCTGCTTACCTTAGTGAACACAGATTGTTTTTCTGCAAAGTTCTGTTGGAGAAGAAACGTGCATGAATGTTTTCTAAATGGAGGTAGAATGTGTTGACCAGGAATGCAGAGTTTTAACTATCTCCCATGGAGTTGAAATTAATTTCCCTGTTAACTGGGCTTTTGCGTTGCTTCAGTCAGGCCCATGGTATTAGAATTGAGCATAACTTCTGGTTTATTCCAAAACTTCATTTACTCTCAGATTGCTGTCCCAGAAATTTCCTTTGTAAATCAGCAGACGGGCTGCATTTGATTAATCAGTGCAAGACTTAAATTTGATACTTAAAAGCTAGGAGTTTTTGCCTGTGTGTTTTGCAGACGGACATCGTTGTCATCAGTGTTTCTAAAGATCTCCAGCTTGAAAACGGGCCGCTCGCTAAAGCTTTGCTAAGCAAGGCAGGGCCAATGCTTCAGACGGGCTTAAAAGAAGTAGGCCAAGGAAGAACACCTGAGGACGGAACTGTGTTGAAAACAAAAGGTTACAATCTCGGTTGCAGTTTTGTGCTTCATGCCATCGTACCTACGTGGTCCAAGAGACAGACGTCTCAAAAGGTACAAGGGTTTTATTTGCCTGAACTCAATTTGACTGAGGTTTATTGTGCGTTTTATGCCACTTTCCCTTCAAAATGGGGAGCAGTGTTATAGCAGATGACTTTGGCCTGTTTTCTTTAACTGTGAGGCCAATCCCTCATCGACTAACATGCTCCCTGTGATCCATACAATTGTATTTTCATACCAAAAGATAGCTAAAAGGGAAAATGCTACGTTGCACATAATGGGGGAAAAATATTACTTCCAGTATTTGAAAAAAATAATTGTGCTTTACAGGTCTTGGGCAACGTCATCACAAAATGCCTGGAGATTGCTGAGGAACTGTCTTTAAAGTCAATTACCTTCCCAGCAATTGGAACAGGAAATTTAGGATTCCCAAGGTCTGTTGTTGCTAAATTGCTGTTTGACAAGGTGTTTGAATTCAGTAGTAAGAATGGCGTAAAATCTCTTGGGGAAGTTCACATTCTGTTGCATCCAAAAGACACAACTAATATTCAGGTAAGTTACCGTGTTTTTCTGTCTCTGCGATGTGCTGGTTTATTTGTGTTTATCTCGTGATACTTGGCCATCTGAAGATCACCAAAAATCCACAGCGTGCTTCTTCTTGTGCTAAAGAAAAAAGTTTACTGACAGTCTCTCTTGTCTATAAAGAAAGTTCTCTTTTTGAACCCCTCGTGACCACCTGCCCGTCCCTGCTCCCTTCCTGTCCTTTTCTGTTCCCTGGCAATGAACTTGGCTAACTCTTCAGTGCATAGGACTTGCCTACAGATAAATTTGCTGCAACTCCTGCATAGATGCCTTCCATCTTGGAAAAATGAGTCCTTTCAATGAAGTACTAGTGTCTTAGGAAGAAGAATCACGCTAGGATTGCTGTGCTGGTAAACTTCTCCAGTGGAAGTGTATCAGTGTGCCACATCCCCCTTTCTTCAGTATTGCTTTAGCATGAATTTTCTATATCCGTGCTCAAGTTACACATTTCACACACGAATCTTTCAAAAGGGAGCAGTCACACTGTGAATTAATGCCCAAGGAAGTGTTTCTGCTTCTGTTGACTTCTGCTGTTTTGATAGGTTTTGAAAGGCCGAGCTTGAAGGCTGCTGTGCTCAAGCCTGAGCTGTTGTGCATAGCGATATGTTGGTTATTAGCTCCAAGACTCGAGCTAGAGTGTAAAGTAGCCCCTCAGTGTAAGGATGCCATCTGTGAATGTGTCCATTGGGAGTGGTAACTAGGGCTTTGGCTTGCTTATTTATCAATTCTCTCTGCTGATCACACTGAATAACCTCTCTGAGAACAACGTGTCAAGTCTTGCCAGCAGCATTCTGGCAGATAGTATGAAGAAATTTACATTAAGCTCTTTCTAAATGTTTTTTTTTAACTTTACTTTTCAAACCTTTATTTCTACTGTGTAATCTATAGGCTTCTGCAGGGGTTGATTTGTAATTTCCTTCTCTAGGAATTTTCCGATGAACTTGAGAACGTGTGTGGAAATACTGTAGATGCTGAAGGGCAGAAGACTTCTACAATTAAGGCTAGCCAAGGCACAGGTAAGCTTGTTTCACAGAAGTTGTGTGCCTAGGTGATTCTTTTAGCCTTGTAAATATTCCAGGGAATGTGTGTTTTCTGCCATCACAGCGTGAATTAGCGATGATGGGAGTAGGTGAAGGCTGATCAGAGGCTCCTGTGAGACAGAATGATCTTCAGTTAATGTTGCAGGCAGTCCTCTTCACAGGCTGAGTCTGGAGCCAAACCGTGGTCTCTGCAGGCATTGTAGCCATGAACAAGTCCCTTATCTTCTTCTTCATTGCTCCCTTCTGCTCAGAGTCTGTGTTTCTTTCCTGCAGCTTCCCCTCGTATCTCTTCAGCCTCAGAACAGAATGTCTATGAAATGACGATTGGCTCCATTGTGTTCCGTGTGGCAGAAGGCGATATTACCAAGGAACGGGCAGATGTCATTGTAAACGTAACAAACCAAAGTTTTAACCTCAAAAGAGGTATTTTATTTGGTTTTATCTGTGAAAACAGTATGTGTAGTTGGAAAGGCTGGATAAGGAGAGTAGGAAGTATTTTTTTTCTTTCAAACCCTTTTGTTTCATAGTGTGCTTTATGTTTCGCTTCTTTGGGTACAAAGGTTCAATTAGGAAGTGTCTGAAACTTCCTTTTTCTTGTTAATCTATGTTGCAGGATGGCATGTGTAAGATTTGCAGAAAAGAAAATGACTTTATTTTTTTTAGAATTTTTTGATAGAACATCTCTCAGACTAAGGGAGAAAACAAACCTCAGTGAAGTTTTGACCTCAGTGAAATTCGTTAGGTACTTTAGGCATCACTTTGAATTGTAAAGCGTAAGCCTAAAATTTAGGCAATGGTGCTTTTCAATTATAACCTTTACTGTTATCAGGACTGAGATATTTTAGATACTATGCAATACATAGTTCTGCCTCAGGTGGGACTTGAATAGCATTAATAGTTGTAACGGTGGATTCATATGCCTCTTCTCATTTAAGGTGTCTCTAAAGCAATTCTGGATGGTGCTGGAAAAGCTGTTGAAGATGAATGTGCTCAACTAGGTATGGCCCAGCACTTCTGACCTCACTCCCGAAGGTGTTCCTATGTGGCAGGGAGTCTGTTGCACCGTCGTGGTGCACAGTGCAACTGCTCGCCGTCCCCTGGCCGATGCCTGGCCAGTCCCTGAGCAGTGATCTGTGCCCCCTCCCAAACCAATCCCCCCTAATTTATATACTGAGAATGATCTCCTAAGGTATGGAATGTGGTTTGGCTACTGCAAGTCAGCTGTCCTGGCCATGCTCCCTCCCAGCTTCTTGTGCACCTGCTCACTGGCAGAGCATGGGAAACTGAGAAATCCTTAACTTAGGATAAGCACTGCTTAGCAACAACTAAAACACCAGTGTGTTCTCAACATTATTCTCACACTAAATCCAAACCAGGGCACTGCAGCAGCTGCTAGGAAAAGAATTAACTCTATCCCAGCTGAAACCAGGATATATTCTAATTCAGCTTTCCATGACAAAACCACATTCAGTCTACTTTAAACAGAGCCATGAGCAAGGGATGATGCTGGCAGAAGTGTTGCCAGAGAAGCCAGATCTCACTGGACGCAACTGTCTACTTGCCACTCCTTTTGTCTTTCCTGAGTGGGGAAGTGTTTGCTGTTGCCTTGATGAGCAGCCCACTGTCACATCCTGTGTGACCAAGAGGGAAAACGAGTGAGCTTGGGTTCCTGCCTGAGAAGAGGCATTTATCTGTAGGTCAAATTCAGCTAGTGAACAGCAAATATAACACGTGGGGAGTAAGGGTGGTTTAAAACCCCACAAAATAAATGAAGTGGGAATGATGCTGGTGTGGAGGTCAGCTTGGAAGACCAACCAGAGGAAGAGATCAGTGGAGGAGGTAAGAGGTAAACATCTGTTGTTGAGGCCAGGCAGCCTGAGGGTGGATTGCATGCTTGTGTGTGTGCTAAGACAGAGCGTATTACTAGTCTGCATGAACTTCTCCAAGTCTGCAGGGCAAACTTGACAAATAAAGGCACAAACAGAATTTCCTTGATAAAAGAGGCAAATATTTAAGAAACATTAAATGGATCCTCGTGCTTTGAAAGTGAAAACAGAGAGAGGGGATTGCACAGTTTGTAGAAAGAGATTAGAAGCTTGTCCTGGGGCATATTTGTCATCATTTTTAATCTCTTAATGTGGATTAGTACATAGCTATATTGTGGATAATTGCCGATTGCTTAGCTTCTCCTACTTATGTTTCAGGCTCACAATCGAACAAGAACTATATCACCACCCAAGCAGGAAGCCTGCCATGCAAAAAAATAATTCATTTTGTTGCCCAAGAGGATATCAAGGCACTAGTCTCCAAAGTGCTTGAGGAGTGTGAATCACAGCAGTACACCTCTGTCACCTTCCCAGCAATTGGAACAGGTCTGCGTCTCCTTTTTGGAAATGGGTTCAGGGCCTGTGATTCTGCCAAACTTGGAGTTCAAGCAATGAGTTTGATTTATCAGGAGCGATTATTCTTTGGTGAAAACATATTCAGAAACCACAGACTTTCATAAGCTTCTAAGAACAGTTTTAAGACTCAGAAAGCTTCACTCCTTGCAGTTAGTGAGTGTGTAAAGAGTACGAGCGCTCTAGAGCCGGCACTTCCTTGTTAACAGTGATTCAAAGGTGTGTCTACGTTTCCTGGAGAACCATAAATATTTGTCACAGCAGCCTGATAGGTGTGGGCAGCTCATCAGAGAAAGTCCAGGGAGCTACTTCTCCATTGCTGAAATCAGTAGCTGATCATGGAATCACAGAATCTCTTTGGTTGGAAGAGACTTTTATGATGGTCAAGACCGACCCTTAACCCAGCCCTACCAGGCCTCCACTAAACCACGTCCTTAAGCACCAGATGCAACTCTGGCAAGCAGCCCCGCTGGTAGGGTTGATACAGATGGAATCTGAACTTTCAAAAAGGCCAGATTGTCCCTTTTTCTTCTTTTGTTATTTTCAGTCAGTTCAGGAGAAACCCCTAGAGTTGGAGAATAATGGAACTGGGCTCCGTGCATACAGGGCCCTCTTGCATGAGTAAAACTAGATGTGCTTTTTGAGCAAATCATCTGGCCTGTGGCCTATTAGGTAACCAAGCCACATCATCTATGTCATACCCTGATCAGTTGCTGTGTCCACAAAAGTGAAGTTTTCTTTTTCCCTTGCTGGAAAGATGGTTTCAAACCTCCTTTTCCTGATAAATAGAAACTGTTCTGAATTGCCAGCCTGAAGTTATTTCTGACCCGTTTATGATCCAAGTGATTCCAAGTATGTCCATAACTGTTCTTTTAAAGATGTTTGAACTATTTCTAACAGTTACTGACACTTTTTAAAAGCAAAATGTTTATAACTTTTCAGGTGAGGCCGGTCGTGATCCGGCTATGGTAGCTGACAGCATGACAGATGCCATAACTGACTTTGCAAGAGCAAATTCTGCTCCGTCGGTGAAAATGATTAAAGTTATCATCTTTCAGCCACATCTGATGAGTGTGTTCCATAGAAGCATGCAAAAAGGAGAAAGCCTTGCTAAAACATCAGCCAAATCCTTGTTTTCCAAGTTAAAGTGTGAGTAGATGTCAGTTAAATGGAGATTGTAGGTCAATCTGATTAGCACCACCTGATAACAGTTAATATTAATTACAACATTTGTGTATTTCTATGTAGCATTCTGGCGCCCTGAGAAACCTTCCCCAAAGGTAAAAACCAAAACAGTTTTGAAGAAGAAAGTTGATGTGGCCGTTGTGCAGATTTGCGGTGAAAACAAAAAGAAAGTGGAAGAAGCTGAGAGCTGGTTGAAAGCTGCAATTTTACAGGAACAGTTTCAAAGAGAAATCACAGATGACTCTATCTTACATTTTGGTGAAGCAGAGAATGAGGAACTGTACATGCTACAAGAGAAATTTAAAATTGCTCTTCAGTTGGATAATAACTCTATTCGAATTTCAGGTATTGAGAAAGATGTCTGGATTGCTTATGCAGCTGTTAAAGAAATGATTCACAGGGTAGAAGCTGCTAAACAGGAAGAGAGCAAGGCAGAATTTTTACAAAACTTCATTGAGTGGAAATATTTTGAGAATTCGTATGTGCCCTTCGACAGTCTCACAAATATGCACCTGGAAGATGCTTACCTGGCCAAGCAGAAAGATATTTCAGTCACCATCAACAAGAGAACATACACAGTGAATCTAGAAGATAAATATGCTGTGGATGACCAGGGAAAGCGTCTACCCATTATACGGGTTGATAAATCTCAAGGTAAGTAAAAGCATCTTGACAGACTGATGTTCCCACATTAAAACCAGGTTGCATCCAGCCTAGTAAGACATGGTAAGGATCTGCAAAATGTTGTCAGGAGCTTTGTGCAGGTCTGTTTCTAGGGAATGTAGAAAGGAACTGGATTTGGAAGCAAAAATGAAAGAATTCTGCAGTTATTTAAAATCTTAGGAAATGTCGGTAGTGCATTCTGAGGTAAGGCTAACAGCTTACTTGCAGTAATTGGATGTTTGTAGCAGTTGCCATTCTAGATCTCGGCTCGTTTCTGTCCTTGAGACGTACCCTCTGCCATTTACATCCAGTCCTTTACAATATAAGGAGCTACCTTTTTCTTACTCATCCATGCAGGAGTTTTTCTCATGAAGAACTTGATTTTCAGGGAAGTCTTCTGGTAAAAGATGTTGCAAAGGATCCCTCTCCACCTGCGAAGAACAGATTTGTCTAGGAACTACCAATTTGGGCAGGTCAATTGCCAGTGCAGCAGCAAAATAGAAACTTCAGTGCCCCAATCCTCTGGTAAAAGGTCCATGGAATTACTCTTGGCTGATGAAGTGCAGGAGGCACTAGTGATAAGCTAGATGTATGGGCTCCTAGAAGGGTTTGTTGCAGGGCATCTTTAATTTTAAGCAGAGGATTCAAGTAAATAGAATTATGTTTTTTCTGCAGATCAAGAGCCAACAGCGCTCCCTTCAGCATGGGACGATATGCAAAACCAGCAAGTCAGAGTAGTGGAACTGAAAGCAGAAGCAACAGAATACAGAGATGTGCAGGATAAGTTTCTGAAGACCTGTCCATTTTTCAAAATTGAGAAGGTAAGAGCATGTCATCATTTCTGAGCATACTTTGCTAGCAAGTGATGAAGAATACCAATAACAATGGAAAAATAAGTTTCACTGGGATTTCTGAAGATGGACGAGTCTTTACTGGCTGTCACTAATCAGCATCAGTTTAACGTTGAAGTATTTGGAACAACTCTTAAGCAGTCACTTCCTCAGCGCCAAAGGAGAGTGCTCTTTCTATAAATTCTTTTTGCTGTAGTAGGGCATAACATTTGCTTGCTTAAGCCACGTGTGCTTTGCAGATAGGCACGTCATCCGTGCCCCAGAAACCTGCGAAACAGTCCTATGTCATCTCCCATGGCATGTTTCCGTCACGTTTTGGGCTGAGTTCTGGTGTGGGTCATGCCAGAGTTCGGAGCGATTTGACTAACTAACTTCACAGGCTGGTACACGTGCATTTGAGCTAGGAGGAGATCTTGGAAGTGGATTGAATTGTTGATGCACTGATGCCTTTCATGACAGCAACCTACTTTCTTTCTGTCTTACTTTCAAATTTTGTAGATTGAAAGGATACAGAACCCGTATTTATGGAAGGCCTACCAAATAAAAAAGTCTGAAATGGATAACAAAAATGTCAACGTAAATAACGAGAGGCTTCTGTTTCATGGGACAAGTCAGGAGTCGTTAACTTTAATTAACACCCATGGATTTAACCGGAGCTATGCTGGAGCACACGGTAATGTGAATTGTAAAACAACTCTTGTTTTCCTGAATGGGGGTAAAACTGATTTGCCATGCCATCTGCATAGTCCTGCCTTGTATGCAAAATGATTCGTTTTGTTGTATCTCCCTGTTGCAAATAAAAAGCAACACTGCTGAGGGATTCATAGGCTCTGAAGATGGCAGAAAAGAGATTGCTGCTAATGAAACACCAACATTTGTTTTTCCGAGTACAGCTGCAAACTATGGAAATGGAACGTACTTTGCTGTTGATGCCAGCTATTCTGCCCATGACACCTACTCTAGACCAGATGCGAATGGGAAGAAGTACATGTACCTGGCTCGAGTCCTGGTTGGAGAATGTTCTCAGGGAAAAAGAGGATTAATTACTCCAGGAATAAAATACGGTGGTAACTCTGTCGAGCTGTATGATAGTTGTGCTGATAATGTGAAGAACCCAAGCATGTTTGTCATCTTTAATGACATTCAAGCTTACCCGGAATACCTTATCACCTTCATTAAATAAGCATCTTGATTGCAGCCAAGATTTTGTGTCTTTCAGGCTTTGCGTAGGACAGAAAACTTGTAAAAAAATACACTTTGAAAAGTATAAATGTCAAATTAATTTCTTGAAGCTTGTTTACATTTAAGCAACCTCTGGCAAGTTTTGACAGCACTGAGACAGACTGCTTGTTTACACTCACAGTGTCTGAGCTTGTTTAACACTTGAGCTTAACCTTCTACTGAAAACCCCTGTTAAGTTACATATTATGCCTTTACACTGTGTTTGCCTTTCCATGCGGTCTTGTGGCCATCCTAGTTCCATGAGGAAGCGGGGAATGGAAGGAGACTTCTTTCGGCCACTGACTGCTCGATGTTGCACTTCTGATAGTTTCTTATACTCTGTAAATGACAGTCTGCATCATGATTTGTGGTTTTCAATAAATGAACTAATTGTAGTTAATGGCTTGTACCTCTCTGAACATTTAGCATTGGTTTTTGACCGGTAAACTTGACATCTCAAATACAGATTTCCTTAATACAATAACCCTCCCTGGCAGGTTAATAAGAGGTTCTAGAGAAGGCCATCGAGTTGCCTAAGAGAGATGGTAAAGTAAATTTTTAGAAGATGTTTCTGTTGTCCTATACCAACTGCTGCATCCTTCCTGTGATCTTCAGGAGAAATTAACAGAACAAGGAAAAATACAGAGGGATGTGTGAGGGTCACAGTGTAGCCACCTGCCAAGTACCAGACATTCTCTGTGATCCCCCCCTACCCTCCCAGGGGAGGATAATGGGAACAGGGAGAGAGACTTTTTAACAAAAGGTCTTGAGGATCGAGATTATTCACCACTTATGGTCAGAGGCAAAGAACACAGTAGACTTGGGAAGAAAAATGAATTTATCATCACCAGTTTAACCAAATCATCTAGGTTAGAGTAGTATAGTGAGAGAAATAAATACAACCAGATCTTAAATACACTTCCCCCCCTGCTCCCTTCTTCCTGGCTACCTCCTCCCCCTCGGCACCACAGCGGGCAGGGGAGGGGGTGTGCAGTCTGTCTGTCCATTACACATTGTCCATGCTGCTCCTTCCCCCTTGGGAAGAGGATTCCCTGCAGTCTTCCTCTGCTGCCCTGTGGTGTCTGTCTCATGGAAGTTAGTCTTCCTCCCACCAGCGTGGGTCCCTCCCATGGGCTGCAATGTCCTCTGCTCCAGCCCGGTCCCTCCTTACTGTCACGGTTTGCTTCTGGTGCGTTCTCTGCTCTGACAGTCTCTCTCCCCGGGCGTGGGATCCTCCATGGGCCACATCCTGGCCGTTTCACCACTGTCGATCTCCTTGGTCTGCAGGGTCTCAGCCTGCCATCTAGCTGCAGGCCTCCTCTAGCGCCCTTCTTCCACTCCTCCTTCCTCACCCACCTCAGTTTCTGAATGGTTTCTCTCTCCGCCTCCCCCTTCTCTCCAAAACAAACAACTCAACCCAACACAAAAGATGGCAAAAAAAAGAAAAAAAGCCTGACCCAACAGGTTTCCCCTCTTAAATACAGTGATGGCAGAGGCACGGATGGGCCTGGCCTTGGGGCAGGGGGAGGCTCTGAAAGTTTCCCAAAGAGCCACCGACACAGCACTTCCCATGCTACCAAAAAATCCCTCCAGATACAAACCTGTTAAAGTGCGGGAGGTGTGTTAAGGCTTAAATAAATAGGTTATCTCAAAGAGCTGATCATTAACAAGACAAAGTTCAGAGTTCCATGCTGAGGGGGAAGCAAAGCAACATCATCTTTGTAGCAGATTGACGGGGGGGGGGGAAAGCCTGTGACAGCCTTAGATATTGTAATATCTTCCAATGAAAAAGTAGAGCAATGCAGCACTAAATACCTTTAGCTCCTCTGAATGTATCGATTTTTACTTCTTATTTGGTTGGATGATTCAGAGAAGATCTTCCAATATTTGCTTTACAGAGTTAGGTTGCTCTTACTTCAAAGTTTTACTGTGGCTGAGCATATCCAATTGTAAACAATCGTTGCAGGGCAAATGTTGCTGAGGGATGCGTTTTCTTGGGAAGATGATGTTGTTTACATACCGTGGACAGAAATATGTAAAAGGGCCTCAGGTAGGAATGCAAGTAAGGATATTGACTTTCTGCAAGTGTGGCTGGCACCCTAGAGGGGGCAATTGTTGTATGGGCTTCTCGACAATCAAGGGCTATCAACTGTGTCATCAAGGACCATCACTTGTGGCAGGTAACCTGGAGAAATGCATAGATTAGCAGAGACTAGCAGATGCCAGTTAAGGACTGCAAAAGAAGAGACATGGGCTAAAATATGTAAAGTTCACTAAAAGACACCTCTTCACCAGCCACAAGAGATCACAAGAGGCCACTGAAGACCTCCAGGGAAGGCTTTCAGACATCCAGGCTGCGTGTGTAATAATCATGTATATAGGATAATTAGCTCCTGGAAATAGAATGAATATGTATCATCTTTCTGGGAAAACTGATGCCTATGTATGTAATAGGGGGATATAAGCTTGGATGGCTGCCAGACATGGTATGCATGATAGGTGGAGCTATCCCCCATCCATCCTGTGCTGTAATAAAGAAATGCCTGCTTTCTAATGCTAAACTGAGCGTTAGAGAGCTCTTCATTGACCAGAGTTCTGGTAACACTGTGAAATCATGTGAACCTGGAAGTATCTCAGGAGAGCCATAAGCATCAGCCTGTTGTTTCCTGCCCCACCCTGTCCCTCCATCTGCAACAGCGCTGGCTGCAGCTGCTCGCTTGGGGCCTTGTTGCATTTGATTTATGTTAGATTTCTAACTGCTGAACGGAATTCCTAGTGGATGAAGTCCAGAGAGGTGTGTGGGGCCAGAAGTCTGAAGTTTTGGTTTTAAAAGTAATAAACTTCTTTGTAACAAAGTCCCCATGTGTTGCCTGATCTAGTCGAGAGGTGGCATCCCTGGCGACAGGGAGCTGGATTAAAACGATCTCTAGGGTCCGATCCAGCCTAGGCCATTCTGTGATTCTATGAAATACCCACAGTCACTGGTTCATCAATGTGACAAGAGTCAGAGGTGATAGAGTGCTTCGCTGCAGGGGATGTCCCTGAGCCCCTCATCTACACCTCTTTGGAATACCCCAAGGGACGGTGACTCCGCCATTTCCTCAGGCAGCCTGTTCCAGTGCTTAGCAGCCCCTTCAGTGAAGAAGTTTTTCCTAATATCCAACCTAAACCTCCCCTGGGGCAACTTGAGGCCATTTCCTCTTGTTCTATGCTTGTTCCATGGGAGAGCAGACCAACACCCACCTTGCTACAACCTCCTCTCAGTCGCTGTAGAGAGCAAGAAGGTCTCCCCTCAACCTCTTTTTCACCAGGAAATGCATCTGTTCTCAGCTTGTCTGCTGCTGAGTCTCTCTGCCGGAGTGCTGTGTCCAGCTCTTTGACACAAAAAGGACATGGACCTGTTGGAGTGGGGTCCAGAGGAGGCTACAAAAATGATCAGAGGGCTGGAGC
>NW_009715251.1:0-766 GCF_000703405.1 Apaloderma vittatum
TTTATGTTTTCCAAATGTGTCTGGACAGTATGCTGTAGAATAGCAGAGACTCAGAATATGAGTTAAAATTACTAAAGCACCTTTATTCCCAGAGTGGTTCTGTATCTTCTGTGGCTGTCTTAGCAGGGATGCATGAGCTGCACGTTCCCAGCCCCCCCGCTGCAGTTCTTGCCCGATGTCCTGACGCAACCTCCCTTTCCTTGCAGTGTTTGGTGCCTTGTGGAGTGGGGCAGAGGACCCGAGATGTGAAATGTGTCAGCAACCTTGGAGATGTTGTTGACAACGAGGAGTGTAACATGAAGCTGCGGCCAAACGACATTGAGAACTGCAACATGGGTCCCTGTGCTAAGAGCTGGTTCCTTACAGGGTGGAGCGACAGGGTGAAGCTTCTCCTTCTCTCTGTGCTGCCCAACCTTCTAAAACCGCTTAGGTGCATCAGAATTAAAACCTACACACGATCTGTCAGCCATAAAAGGAGTGATCTTATTTCCCAGGCTTATCCTTCATCTGTTAAATGGGCAAGAGCAAACAAAAAAATAGCGAAAGGGGCAACTTGGGTGCAAGAATGCATGGAAGGGATTTCTGGATTTAGAATTGGCTCTGTGTCTGAACTGCCCAAAACACTGAGTGTGCTGAGATCTATTGTTCTGCCTTGCTTAGCCCCGAGTCTCAAGATTCGGCCTCTAGAAGTTTCCCTACTGGGTATTTTAAGGGGTGGGGGTTTGAGGTCTGATGTGTGTGTGTGTAAGTTCCAGCTGTGAAACAA
>NW_009715252.1:0-10244 GCF_000703405.1 Apaloderma vittatum
CTAGAGTGTACTAAGTTGCCAGACAGAATGGTGTTAGCAGTTCTGCACGCTCTTACACAAGCTATCTGACTTGATACTTCAAGCTCTGTTTTGGAAAGAAAAAGAATTTTAAAAACCTTGTACTTGCGCTGGGGAATTTGTATGAGCTTCACAAGCTGGTACTTTTAAACCAACCAGTCGATTTCATAAAGCTGTGGAGAAGGCCCATGGGTCCTGCAGAGCTACAGAGACTCTTGAGCTACAGGAAAATAGCTGGATGTGGGTTCACCCTTCATCAGACATCAGAGAATCCACACAGGCGAGTTCCCCTCGGAACCACAAATCAAGATGAGATGAAACTTCTTTGGCTCTGCCAATCCCAAAACAACCTCGATTATTCTCTCCAGCGGAGCGCGGCGATGCTGTGCCTTGTGCTTGCATTTCTCCGGGAGACAGAAGAAAGGTCACATCAAACATTTCCTCTGCAATCTTTCCCATAACACACTTCTTTAAAAATCTCTGCTCCATCACTGTGTTTCCAGGCTGACATTTCCACTGCGACATCCAAAACAAACTCGCTCTTCATAGGATAGAATCACAGAATCATTAAGGTTGGAAAAGACCTCTAAGATCATCAAGTCCAACCGTCAACCCAACACCACCACGACCACTAAACCATGTCCTGAAGTGTCACATCTACACATTTTTTGAACCCCTCCAGGGATGGTGACTCCACCACTGCCCTTGGCGGCCTTTTCCAATGCCTCACCACTATTTCAGTAGAGAAATTTTTCCTAATTCCCAATCTAAAACTCTCCTGGCACAACTCAAGCCCATTTGGATATCAGGAAGCACTTCCTCACGGAGAGTGTGGTCAGATATTGGGATGCACTGCCCAGGGTGCACTCCCAAGTGGTGGAGTCTCTGTCCCTGGAGGGGTTTAAGGAGAGGCTGGATGTGGCACTTAGTGCCATGGTCTGGCCGTTGCGATGCTGTTGAGTCATAGGCTGGACTTGATGATCTCGGAGGTCTTTTCCAGCCTCAACAATTCTGTGATTCTGTGATTTCTTCTCATCCTGTCACTTGTTACTTGAGAGAAGAGACCAACACCCACCTTAATACAACCTCCAATATGTCCTCATTCAGGCAACATGAAGTGGTGGCTTAGAGGTGCTGCAGAGCATGTGAGACTCTTTCCAGCACTCTCAACATTTACAAAGACCCACCTAAGGGGGGATCTGAGCCTTCCTTTCGAACCAAGGCTTTAAAGCAGTTTGCTTTGGCCTCCTTTAGAGCTCCGGGCCAAGCAAACTGCAGCCATTTGTTCTGAAACCATAAATCTCACAAGCTATAAAGTGGTTTCTTAATCCTTTCATTCTGCAGGGCACAGATTTTCTCAGTGAGCCGTGCCCTTTCTTAGGCTGGGATTTGGAGAAATCTGCATGAGGAAACCATTCCAGCCTTTGGAGCTGGATTTTCCTCATTTTCTGGGCTGTCTGCTCTCACAGATTAGGTGCTCCAACCCATCACAACCACCCTGTAGAGGGGAAAATTAAAAGGTTTATCATCAGCACTGCAATAAAGTTGAACTTGGAGCCAAATGAGACTTGTTTTGGAAATTCACTTGACCAATATTTCTCCTTAAAAGAAAGAAACAAAAGATATAAGTGAAGGGTTTTGTGGGGAAAAAAAAAAAGAGGGACACACACCCAAGCAAACAATCCTGACTGGGCAGGATCAAATTAACTCTGCTGGAGCACATTATGGAAAAAGTCACACACAGACTGGGATCCTGGTAGTTTAGGAGTCAGAAGGAAATACAGGGGAAGGTTCTGCTGAAGTTCCCTGCAGCCCTTCCCACTGCGACAAATCCCTGCACTTAAACATCTAATGGCTGTTGAGAAGGCAATGGGGAAAAATCTAGAAGGAATAGCACAAATCACCTGTGACTTTCAGTCCTTTGGTCCTTCTACACCGTGGGAACAGTGGGAAACCACTTCTAGATGACATCTCCTTCATCGGGAGCTCAGCAGTGGTCACTCATGCTTTGCAGAGGTCTGAACATGCAGTATCGATCCCGAGATGTCACATGTTTATGAGGTGGCTGAAAACGCAGCTGGAGACAAGGGGCTTCACTCATTCGCGAGACCTAGAGGGCCTCCTACTCAGGACAGAGTCAAGGAGGATGAGAGATGACTACACGGCAGCTCGAGGGAGCTGGTACCTTCTTGGTGGACCTCTCCTTCTCACCAGTGCCATGTTCAAGTGGAGGACATGGGAACAGAGGTGTTGATCACACCCCACCTCTGCTTGGACAGGGAGAGGGAGTCAAGGTCTGGAGGTTACTGGCAGCTCTGCAGAATCATAGAGTCCTAGAATGGTCAGAGTTGGAAGGGACCTTAAAGATCACCCAGTTCCAACCCTCTGCCATGGGCAGGGACATCCCCCACTAGATCAGGCTGCCCAGAGCCCCATCCAGCCTGGCCTTAAAAACTCCCAGGGATGGGGCTGCCACCCCCTCTCTGGGCAACCTGTGCCAGGGTCTCACCACCCTCATGGGGAAGAACTTCTTCCGCTGTAGGGAGTGGCTGAGGTCATTATCAGCAGTTCCCATCTCCATTTTGTGTCCAAAACTCCATTACTGTGTCCAGTTGCGGGCTCCCAGTTCAAGAAGGACAAGGAACTACTGGAAAGAGCCCAGTGCAGTGACACTAAGATGATTGGGAGACTGGAGCATCTCCCACATGAGGAAAGGCTGAGAGAGCTGGGGCTGGTCAGCCTGGAGAAGAGGAGCCTGAGGGGGGAGTTCATTCATGTTTAGGAATATGGAAAGGGGGAGTGTCAGGAGGACAGAGCCAGGCTCTTCTCAGGGATGAAAAGGAAGAAATTCTTCTAGGAAAGAGGGGTCAGACCCTGGAACAGACTGCCTAGGGAGGGGGTTGAGTCGCCATCCCTGGATGTGTTCAAGTGTCGCTTAGATGTGGTGTTGGGTGATGTGATTTAGGGGTGACCTTGTAGTGTAGGGTCAATGGTTGGACTCGATGATCCCAAGGGTCTTTTCCAACCTGAATTGTTCTATGATTCTATGATGTCCAACAACAGGACAAGGGGCAACAGGTGCAAGCTGGAGCACAGGAGGTTCCAGCTCAACCTGAGGAGAAACTTGTTGGCTGTGCGGGTGCCGGAGCCCTGGCCCAGGCTGCCCAGAGAGGGTGTGGAGTCTCCTGCTCTGGAGACTTTCCAACCCGCCTGGACGCGTTCCTGTGGGGCTGCCCTGGGTGACCCTGCTCTGGCAGGGCGCGGCACTGGGGGATCTCTAGAGCTCCCTTCCAACCCTGACCATCCTGTGTTTCTGCGTTCCCATTTCCTATCTCCATTCCTCGTGATGACGGTGACAGAGCAACGCCTTGCAAAGAACCAAGAAACTTCAGAGGGTGCTGTGAAACAGGCGTCCTCTTCAAACGCTTGTAGGAGCAACGGCTCCTGAGCATTAAAATGCCCTTTGTCACGCAGGAAGGGTTTTGTTTTAGTAATTCCCTATGTCACAGTGCGAGTCTGCACGCTCAGGAAGAGTTACCCTTGAGCTGAAACAAATATTGAGGAGCGGCAGTGAAATAATATCGCACAATGAACCTACGAACGTTGGTTTTACTCATTAAACACGAGTACGGCGAAGGGCTGAGAGCACAGAAAAAGCCACAATTTCCCATGCTGAGCTGGTAGCGAATCCTAAACGTGGGATAACTTTCCAGAGTGACTTTTCAGGAGTGAACTGCAGCATCTGGAAAGTCTGTTCCAAAACACCCGAGGACTCCAGGAAATTTGCACACATTTTGCATTTATCCCAGACCTCACCTGGCTGGAAATCAGAGTTTATTTCCCCTCTTTGCATTCCTAGAGAGAAATTGTCGCTGACCTTTTATTTATTTTTGTTTTCCTTCCAGTATACAGGGTTTGCTTCTTGCTCTTTGGGCTTTTGTCTTTTTTTTTTAAGATAGGAAGAAAACGTAAGAATGTCGGGTCTAAGGTGGCTGCTCTGTAATACAAGACACATTTTTATTCCACATGGAAAAGGAACGCCAAGTTGTTCAAACACCAGAAATATTCTTCCCCTCGCTCTGCTGCAGCAACACTTGTTATTTATCTGTTAAAATTAGCAAAAAGTAAGCAAAAAGAGCCAACCCTAGACAAAAGATTTGCTCACAACTTGCCTGTGCACTCACTCTAATAAACTGAAAAGATTAATAAATTGAAAAGGAAAATAAAACGAAAGAAAGGTTTAATTTGTCTCGATCTATTATGAAAATGAGTTGGATCGGGGTGGTGCACGCACAGGATTTTATACAGTGTTCATTCAGCTTTTTCAACTGAAATTGTCTGTAAACTGCAAAAATGATCTGTCAGTCGCTCTGTTTTCCTGCGTGGCTCATTTAGGATGAATAAAATGCTGGTTTTAAGATGAAATATTTCATTTTGATGACGCCTAACAGAAGTTTGTCTTAATTTGTCTTCAATTTAATCTTGAGAGGATCAAAAAATCGTGTTTCACACCAGATTTTGACTCGTTCTAAAGATATCTTTCTCTTTTCTTGTTCAGGATTATCATTGAATCAAAAATACCGATTATTTTATAGCTCTCTTTCCAAATTCTTTCCTAGCCTAGGAGAAGTCGTTACTATGTAAGGGCTATGAATATATTCAAATAACCCTAAAAAATAAATTCTAAACCTGCATACTCATAACTCTATGCCTTTAGCACACTGAAACATCCACTGCGCTGCAGTTCTGGGACAAGCAAGGAATGCAAGACACATTTTTATCTGCCCTAGCACAACTCTTACGTGTAATAAGATATTGCCAAATTGTCCGCAAACGAAAATCCTGGTGGAGCTCTGCTCAGCTCAGGGAAAGGACCGCAATACGTCAGGAAATACTGATTTGCTGGAAACGAAGAAATTGCCGTATTTTCGCTAATGAGATAAACACGGGAGGTAGGTTTCCGGGTGAGGTGGGGATATTTAATATTTCAAATGGATGTCACTCACCGATGCTCCTCCCCTACCTGTCCCCGACCTCTTCCCACCTTTTTTCCTCCAGAGATGCTCAGCCTCAGTGGTGTAATCAAATTTAAGTTTTAAGGAGCTAATGAATAACTAATTATAATTTTAATCAATCACCATTTTAATTAAAATAGTTAATTGACTTATATTAGCATAAGGAATATAAAACCTTAAAAATCTTACTTATGCTAAGAAATAGTGTGTAGGCCTTGGCTAGAAGTAGAGCTGTTACAAGTTGCGAAACCGACAGGGAATGTTTTATGCTTGTTTCCCTTCCTCTCTGGAGATGTTCTGTGCCTGCTTCCCTACCTCCCTGGAATGTTCCGAACTTACCTCCCTACCCTTTTATCTTATGTTTTGTGATAGTAACATAGAAACATCGCATATCTCACCTTAATAATTTGTATATCAGGAGTTATAATCAACCGAATAACCAATAATCGTATCGATATAAAAATATTAATAAGGGCTAAACCAATCATTGTAAATGTCAAAATTAATAGTGGGCATAGTATGCATGTTTATGTTAAAATATGTTAAAGTATGTTAAGGATCCTGACTTTGCACAAAAAATGTATAAATAGGTTAAATTTTGGTGATGTATTCGAAGCATTGGGTGATTTCCAAGCTTCCCAGCGCTGCAATAAAGAAGTGCCGGCTTATCTACATGTAGATAAGTTCTGTCGTTTTTGCGACCTTCCCTTTGAAAATCGCAACATCGGTGTGTGAGCATCGAAGGGGAACACGTGAAGTGGAAACGTTCAGCAGTGCTGTCGCCGCAGGAGGAGACGGGGCTGTTACGGGAGGAGAAGATGCCTAAATAACCAAACCCACATGGAACGAGTTTCAAGGATTCTTCGTCTGCTGGTGA
The DNA here is from genome assembly GCF_000703405.1 of Apaloderma vittatum. Taxonomy (NCBI): domain Eukaryota; kingdom Metazoa; phylum Chordata; class Aves; order Trogoniformes; family Trogonidae; genus Apaloderma; species Apaloderma vittatum. Next base: position 5,911 of record NW_009715252.1, read on the forward strand.
TCTCTCCTTGTCCACCGCTGACAAAGCGCGAATACAAATTGTTGACTGCCTGTGTGACCATCGCATCCCAGAATCACAGAATGTTGGGGTTGGAAGGGACCTCTAGAGATCATCCAGTTGAAGGTTGAAATCATCAACGTTATGTATCTCGTAACACTCTGGATCTGCCAGGCAAGAAACAGTAGAAATGCTGCAACTTTTTAGGCATCCATGACGACTTGCTAGGCATTTAATTTTAACAATTTAGCGACTGTACCAACAAGTAGGTCAATCCAAGAAAGAGTAAGCAGAGGAAGTAGCTGTTCCACGTGGATCCTGACCTTGGGTGAAGCATCCCCTGGGGTTTTGCCATTTAGAATCTCAAACTAATACACATTAAGGTAGGGAGGGCTGTTTCCTGCACTCACACCTGAGGAGACGCTCCAACGTAAAGCCTAGAAAGCTTTTTTTTTTCATCAGTTTGAGCTGTTTTAAGGTCACCTTTTCACCAAAGACTCTAAGGATCTTTCCAGTGGCTAGGCTCCCTGCATAGCCAAGGTTACAGGAGGAAAACAGAAATCTTTATTTACTATATGAAGAATACCAGTATTTGAAGAAAAGCAAAGAGGAACTTGCTGCTTTTTTACAATTGGGAGCCATAAAAGTGTCATTTTAGGATGGGGCAGGGGGAGAAACAGAAGGCTAGGTGAGAAAAGGGGTGGTTGGTTTGTTTGAACAGTAAAAACCTGACCCGATACATCTTGCAAATAGGTCTTGGTCAGAACAGAGAAAAGTCTGGTAAAGATCAGGAGCAATGACTAACATGTGATCTGGAACTGAGAACAAGAATGTAATTTCGTGGACATAAAAAAACCCCGGAGGACTGTTGGCTCAAATTGGGGAAGAGGAAAGTAATGGAGTAAAGTAGAAAAAAAAAAAATACAGCACATGTAATATTTAAGAGCAGAAATGGAATACAATGGGGTTGTTCTATTCACCTAACCTCAATTACAATAAGAGGATGGATCGAAAAAGGCAAATTTTAAAACTCGTTAGGAAGATTTCGTCATCGCAGTATCTACCGAGAGTCACCTGGGGAATGCAATGTCATATCGAGGTAGCAAAAAACCCACAGTGCTCTACTTAGGCGCTGAATTTTGTTCCTAAATGGAGATTTTGCAATCCTGTGCTTTTTTTCCTGCCTTTAACTGTGCGTGCCCAGCTTGACGCAGCTTTTAAGCTCCTCTCTGCAGTGACAGGTAATGCTGAACACTTTCTAAACCCCACAGCCTTCCAACGCATCTCCAGTCAAGAAATGTAAAATACAGGTGCCCAAGAAAACTGCCTTTTGACAAGCACGACCGTAGAGGACAACAGCTTAAGCAAAAAAACCCCCACAGGCCACACAGGACAGAAAAATAGCACCCAGCCCTGGAAAAAGACCTTGCAGTTCATTGAGTATCAGTGCTGGGAGCAAAGACGGGTGAGACCCCAAGGGCCACGTAGCAGCAAGGTGTGCAGTAGCATACCTTGGAGAAGCAACTAGTGCAGAAAATGGCATTTTCAGCACTTTTTTTTTTTTTTTCCTTCCCTTGATAAGTTTCCCAGGAGCAACAGTGCGCTCTCAGACAGGGGAATTGCATCCAGGCTCCAGCTGCACTGTCCTGCCTCAAAGGTGCAAAGAGTCGGGATTAGAGTCGCGAATCTGTTCCATTATCCCCGCTGCTAGAATGTGAAACAGCCTGGAAAATACAGGAATACCTGATGTGAAATTGGACGTACCGCAAGAACTTTCCAAATCCAGCTTTTATAATAACGCAGAAGGGTGCCTTTAGGCATGCCAAAACCCGAGCCGAAGCCGCATGTTTCTCCATAAACACATCTTCCGCAACGACGATACACTTTAGGGGATTAAAGTTTATAACAACAGCTACACGGAAAGAGGTCTGCTCACCTGCCAAGCACTAATTCCTTCAAGCTTCCTGCCGTCTCTGCAGACACCGAGCAGGGTGCCCTGAATTATTTGGAAGGTTTGGTGTCGTTCCGTATGGCGAACCTAAGACATGTTAGAGTCAACGCTCAGTTGCACCTTCCCACTTCATCTTTCTGGAAACTATCTAATAAGGAGGATGTGGTCAGCCTCAGGTCTCTTCTTAATTAAATAGTTGTGTGCTTGGATTTTAGGGTACAAGGTTCAGGAGGAGCCGCGTACGGCGTGGACTAAGTCTCCCAGGAATGGCTTGTGGCCGTGCTTCTCCTTAATCAACACATTGCTCAGCAAAGTTGACATCTGCAACACAAACGAGTAACTTGAGCTGGCTTTGCATGTATATACACACACATAAAATGAAGCAAGAAGTGACTTAAAAGTGCTTGTTCATTAGGCAGAGCTCTCCGGGGTGCAAAGACTCTTTTCTCAGCAAGGTTCCTGGCACTCATAGCTTTCCATTACTTTTTTATTATTAAAAAAAGGAATTAAAGCCATATTTTTCTCATCTCGGTGAGTACCTTTACGATGTCCAAACAACTCCAACAATGATATCATCTGTCTCTTTCCTCCAGGGAGGAATTCGGGCCAGACCATGATACTCCTGCTTATTCCTGGAGCAACAGAGCCTCACACCGAGGCGAAGGCAGCAAGCCTCACTCCTTGAGCGGGGGAAACACATGTTGCAGCAGCGTCCGCCTCACATCGTAGCTCCTACAGATCCCTCCCTCTTCTTGAAGAGCTGCTCAACACCATAAATTAACAGTCAAGCCCTGAATCCTGCTAAGCCTGATCTCTGCAGGCAAGATACCCGAGGTTGTTCCCCAGCGGGACGTGCTCACCAGTTGGGGATCTGCCCATCTGGATCCTATTTCTCCGGGAACGCGCCTTTCAGGATACACACGACGCGGCGTAATCGGGCCACGGTCCTTGAAGTGGCCTCTCTTGATTTAACAAAACAGATGATTCACCTTCAGCTCATTAAGGCCTCCAGCTTTAAGGAGGTTGAGCATGTTTTCAGTCAGTGGACCCACAAAATGGTTGGGGTTGGAAGGGAACTTTGAAGATCATCTAGTCCAGCCCCCTGAGCGCCAAGAGCCTCCACAAAGCCCTTGAGCCCTGCTCAGCCCAATGCTTCTGCAGGCTGGGGTCAGGACAGAGATGGAGGAGAAAGCCAGGACTCCCCCGGGCTGAGCTCTGGGTTTTCACAGGACACAGGTTTGGAGCATCACGCTACCAACAAACCGGTGTCCTCGATCAGCTCTCTTGTGGATCTCCCCGCTGCTCTCCTGCTTCCCTCGTGACCCAAACCCATTACACCTCCTTGCCAGTAGCTCATAAACATCTTTCCTTCACCACGTCAGGAGGTGCTAACTGCAGAGAAGCACCCTGCTGCTTCACCACGGAACAGTCAGGAAACTCAAAGTTCTGCTCCGGGAGTAAGAGAGGAAATAAAAGCTGGTGAGAAGTTCTTCCCCTCAAACACTACGTCCTGTTGACAGCAGGTAACCTCTTGGTTACCAGAATCTACCCGCTAGGAAATCCCACTGATTGTGGGCCATGCTGGAGGTATTGTCTTGCTGAGTAGACCTCCTAGAGGTTCTTCCAGAAGCAAGGACAGACAATCCTTTCTCCAGATCCCAGCTATCTGGTGGCTGAAGAGGCAACAGAAGCTGAATTTTCAGAGTGTAGCGGTCCCAGCTCTGACTGTAACAGACAGTCGGAGACTCAGTAGTCACCTCTCGGTGAAAGGTGCCACAAGACACCTGAAACTCTTGGCAGATGGGCTGAACTGCCTCCAGCCCTGGCTTTCACAGAGATCTCAGTTTTTAAACATAAGGCAGCATTGCTCAGTATCTTTCAGTGAAGGGAGAGCTGTCACAGCCCCCTCTCCTCTGGCTGTGGCAGGGGAAGCCTACGCTCCAGCCAGGAATCCACATATGTACGCGGGCAGGCTCACAGCGCGGCTTCTCAGCAAGAAGCATCCTCCGCTGCCCACACAAATGTTTTGTTGGAGCACGTGGTCATGAACGTGTATGGGTTCGTGGGAGGTCCTTTTTTTTTTTCCCCCTTTCTTTTCATTAAACTTGAAAAGATCTCTAAGGTCAAGCACAACCATCAATCCACCACCACCACAACCACTAAACCACGTTCCCAAGTGCCACATCTACACGTTTTTTGAACAACTCCAGGGATGGAGACTCCACCACTTCCTCAGACAGCCTGTTCCAGGGCTTCACCACTCTTTCAGTAAAAACATGTTTCCTAATTTGCAATCTAAACCTCCTCTGGAGCAACCTGAGCTCATTTCCTCTTGTTCTATCACTTGTTACCTGAGAGAAGAGACCGACCCCACCTCACTACACCC
>NW_009715253.1:0-13428 GCF_000703405.1 Apaloderma vittatum
CTCTGACTTCTTCCCTTCAAACAATTAGCAACCCACTTCACTACTCATTCATTCAGACCACACTGCCTCAGTTTACCTCTGAGGATGCTGTGGGAGATGGTGTCAAATGCTTTACTGAAATCCAGATAAATCATGTCCACTGCACTGCCATCATCTCTCCACCTGGTTGTGTCTTTATAAAAGGTATCAAGCTGGTCAAGCATGACTTCCCCTTGGCAAAGCCATGCTGACTGCTCAAAATAACCTTCTCATCCTTGATATGCCTAGAGACAGCACCAAGGATAAGTTGTTCTATCACCTTTCCAGGGACAGAGGTGAGGCTGACTGGTCTGTAGTTACCCAGGTCATCCTTCCTGCCCTTCTTATAGACTGGAGCGACATTCGCTTTCCGCCAGTCTTCAGGCACCTCTCCTGTTGCCCACGACCTACCCAAGATGATGGAGAGTGGCCTGGCAATGACTCCCGCCAGTGGGACCCGTGGGTGGATCCCGTCAGGGCCCATGGATTTATGGATGTTCAAGTGTTCAAACTGATCCCTAACCCAGTCCTCCTCAACCAGGGCAAACTCCTCCTTTATCCTGATTTCCTCTGGGGCCTCAGGGCTCTGGGGCTCCTGCAGACAGTCTCCAGCAGTACAGACGGAGGCAAAGAAGGCATTCAGCAAATCTGCGTTCTCTATATCCTCTGTCTCCAGGGCATCCACCTCATTCACCAGTGGGCCTGCATTGTCTCTAGTGTTAGTTTTATCTGCAGTTGTTTGAAGAAGCCCTTTCTGTTGTCCTTGACCTCTCTTGAAAGGGTTAGTTCCAAGGAGGCCTCAGCTTTCCTAGTTGCCTCTCTATATCCTCTGACCACAGTCTTATATTGCACCCAAGTGGCCAGCCCCCCTTCCATGATCTGTGGACTCTCTTCTGCTTGAGTTTGCCCAGCAGTTCCCTGGTTAACCATGCAGATCTCCTGGCTCTCTTTCTTGATTTCCTACCCATTGGGATACACCGATCTTGAGCTTGGAAGAAGTGGTCCTTGAATATTAAACATCTCGAGCCCCTTTATTAGTACCCTGTTCCATGGGGTTTCCCCTAGCAGTTGCTTGAAAAGGCCAAAATTAGCCCTGCTGAAGTCCAAGGTTGTGATCCTGCTTGGTATTCTGTTCGTACTGCACAAGATCCTGAACTCCACCATCTCATGGTCACTGCAGCCAAGGCTCCCCTCAACTTTCACTGCTTCAACCAGACCTTCCTTGTTAGTGAGTACAAAACATTGAGCAGTGCTTCTGTCTGAATGTGAGGAAGGAATTTGTGTATAAAAGGCATTTTTGTATAAAACCAGGTAACTGACCAGAGTGAAACATCCAAAGCAAACAGCATTCTGCACTTACTGCATTTTTATGTGCTATTTGCTTTACTAGCTAAAGGTGAAATTTGCTAGTGTGCTAAAGAAAGAGGGTGCCACTTCCGTAGTGATATTCACTAGAGTGACTACCTTATAATAGCTCACCACAAAAATATTATTAATGTTAATAAGATCCATTCATATAATGTGCTGTTTTCCCTTTAAGTCCAGAAACAAGCAAACAAAAAGGTCACATGAAAGTATATGCAAGCCTAGCAATAAGAGGTCGATAATAAACATAACAATCAAATCTCTAATCCGAATACTAGTATTTTAGTTGAACATGTCTAGTTACTAGGTAATAGCACTAGTTTGCATTAAAATAGGTTTAAAAATTACGTTACAGAACTACTACATGATAATTTCATGTAAATTGTCAAGCAGGGAATAAAAAGGTTTAGGAGGTTTACTACTTATTAGGAACTAGCTAAATAGCAGCATCCTCAGCTTGCCAAGAGGGAAGCCACACCGCAAACATGTGATACAGCATGATAGAGTGTAATCATGGCTAAGACAAAATGTAAGCCTCTTAAAGTAACAAATACCTGATTGGTTTAACATTGCTGCCAAAACTAAAGGGAGTGCAGGCTTCTGGGTAATCTGAATGTACAAGCAACAGAAAAAGGAATTAATATAGTGTCTCCACTGTTCAGAGAGGTGCCAGTTTATTAAATTTTAAAAGCTATTATATTGATTCAAATAGTTTTCTCCTGCACTTTTCATTGTTTTGCCTTTCAAAACTATTGTTTTGTGCTACTCATCCTAATCTGATTGCTTCTTTGTGTAATTATGCCCTTCCCACTGTCAGAGTTGGACAGTTTCTCTCTCTCTAGAACATGTCACGTTGAAGAAATGCAGAAGAGAGGAGCACACCAAACTCACCCATGCAGTTGCAGATTCAGTGTGGCATGATGGCAGCCTGTGCTCTGCACACAACGTGTCCAAACTCAATCATTTTATTTTATAGCTCTTTTAGTTTAATAGCCAGATTGAGTCTGGGGAAGGAAAGAGCAGGGGAAGGAAGAGCAGTCCCTTATGCTCAAACAGCTTTCCAGGAGAGAAGTATTTCCCTAGATATATTTTTCTTTCATTGTTTAGTTTAATTCTTTGTTAGACACCAACAGGCTGATGCAATTTATGTAGTGTCTTCTCTTTTGTTTCCCCCCACACACACATCTGGGTTCTCTCTCTCTAACTCAGATACCTCTTCAGCTGTCCTATAAATACTGCCATGCATTGCAATAAGGCAGTTGAAAGCTACATCTGATATTTAACTGCTTTCTGGAAATAGGCAGAAAATTAATAGGTTAAGTGAGTAAGTACGCTTCAAAGAACAAAATGGAAAATGTTCTGATGAGCATTTTCCAAACCCCAGAAGCTGAGTGCAATTGCTTCTATTACTGCAGCTGAATAAGGGGGGGGGGTGTGTGTGTGTAATTGCACCAGTGCTATTAAGTGCTTATGATTAGATTTTTTCTATTTAGTGTTTTATCTCTAAATCTAGTGTAATTATGTCCACCTCTGACATGAAACTCACAAACTCCTTGGAGGGATAGATTCAAACGCGGGCAACATGGCCTCATCTTTCAGAGACAGGAAATATGATAACAAACAGATTTCATATGTGAATCTTTAGGCTGACACTGTAAAATTGGAGATTGTGAGTGAACATTAGAAGTCCCTATGTGTATTTCATTAGGAGCAAGATCCGTTGTGCTGCAGGCTTGGTTTTTACAAGTGTTCAGAACAGAATCGTAGCTGAAGTCAGTGGGTGTTGTAAGTGTTGAGGCCTTCTGAAAACTGGCCCTGGGCTTTTAGGGAAATAACAGGAAAACTAAGAGAAAATAAAGTCCTGGATATAATAGAAAGACACCAGATTTTTTTTTTTTTTCAGAATAGAACATATTCATCATTTCGTCAGTATCTTATTATAAACAAAGGAGATACAACACGGGAATGAAACAGTCCAAATCCTTCACTTTCCTAGGAAGAAGTTACTGCTGGTGACACTAGATATTAAGTATTTAAATGTCAGTTTCTGTGTCTGCATTACAACTTTAGTTTGCCATTACTTTTGTTTTGAGTTTATCCTTTAATTCTTTCTCATAATACTTATATGTTACTATACACGTGTGAGGTTTGCATACATGCATTTAATCCAGTGTGTCCAGTTAGTTTATAAAAACTGTGCTCACGAGCAGTGTTTACAGTGAAGTTAGTGATGCACAACTACAGAGCTAGCTGAAAACCACTGGAGGACTTATCCCATGATTATCAAACTAGTCTTTGCAAATGACTGAGACATGAAAGAAGGACTCAAGAGGCTCTCAGGAATTATGATAAAATTCCCCAGTGAAGTTATTTGATGAATTGCTGAAATGATGCAGGTTCTAAAGGAGTGGAAAGCTATGGACAGTCTCCAAAAAATTACTTTCAATGAGAACGACCGTGACTTTTTCTTGCCCTTTTAAGGTAATTACGCCAGATTTTTGTCCAAGGCCAATTGCTTTGTATTAAGACTATTGAAGATTCATAGAACTACAACATTAGTACACCATAGTGTCAAAACATATTTCATATACTGGAGATTATAAGATACTTGTTAGAAACAACTACTTTAAGCTTGTTAAAGTACTATGCTTACTGAATATTCCCCCTTAAGATAGAAAATGTCTCCTGAGTGTTGCGTGTTAATTAGATATCTCAGACCAGACCTTAGAATTTCGGCTGTAAAACATTGTTTGAGTTCTAAAACCACACTTGAGCCAGTACACCAAGGAATGATCGATCTAGCATGACTGAAATGGATACAAATGCGTAAACTGATTGGTCTTTTCTGTCTTCATGTTCCTTGATTCTGTGTTTGTGCTTATAAAGAGAAGAAGAAAGACTATATCAATTTATTTTCAGAATGTCCCAAATAGAACATGAATATTACTGGACAATTTGTAGCCAAATTGAAATTCTTGGTGTATGGCAATGTCCAGAACTAGAAAATAGCCTTCAATCCATTCAGGTAATTTCAAAGCCATTTTGGAAGTCACTGATTATTTCTTTTGATTTGTGACATATGTGTTGCTAAATTTTGTCATTTTGGCTTTGTATAGCAGAAAATCCCGTACATTGCATGAAAATCAAGATGAATTCAAAAAATACATATATTTTCCTCTTCTCTTTTTAAATTGAGCGGCAGTGATTGATGGGCTAAGTATGTGGGAAGATTTTTGTCTTAAGAGAAACTTAATTCACTCAGAATCTAAACATTTTTGTTAGACCTCTTAGCTACCACATACACTCCTTGTGAGATGTGATGTCCTTGATGTACATACAGTCCTTGGCAAACAGCCTGGATAGATTCCGGGAAGATGTGATTTCACTTCACAAAGTCAAAGATGCATATAAAGAGTATTAGTAACTAGACATTTGGGAACATTCTGAAAAATATATATGTTTAAGCTTATTCTCAATTCTATGGTGATGTCAAAATCATCAGCTTGGACCCATGCGTGGATGGTATGAAAAAGGAACACTGAACCACGATGATACAAAAAGAGGTACTTCTCAGCTATTGGCTTTTATGAGTCAATACTGAGAAAAAACGGTAATGATATCTATCTATGATCTCTGTCTCGAAGGAGCAGAATCACTGAGATTTGTCCCCAAGAAAAGGGACTCATTTACATATTTATCTGCAAAACATCAAAATAACAGTATGTAACACACAGTGATCTGTGCATTTAAGTGACAGATTTGCACATCTAGATAATAAGTACTTTTATTTTTGCTTCTTGATCTTGGTCCTTGGTTTGACAATAAGTATATCTGGACTGAAACATCTCGTTTTTAATGATCACACCTCATGGTTTCCTTACTTTGACCTAGAATATCATTCAGCAAAAGGTGTCATGGGTGACTCTCCCAGTGGTTCTGAATGTAGTTTCTGCTCAGTATAGCATGCTTCCCCTGATTAAGTAGGAAATGAATGTGAAAAAGTTGTCATAAAAACAATCTATGAATGAATCTCAGCTCAACATTCTCTCTCGAGTTTCATGTCCTTTTTCTTCCTGTTACAAATCATTTTACTTGCCAAACACATCAACCATAAGCATCTTACAGCAGCTTAATAATGGAATGGATGCCCCACTTTCTCTAAAGATGTATCTAGTTAAAAGGAAACTTAAATTTGCAGAAATGACAGGCTTGACCCTCACCTTGGTCTACACACAGATCATTAACATAGAGTTTGATTTAGTGGCATCAATAATCTTTCTACTGTCCTTCCACTGTGGAGGGAATTAGGTTCCCAAATCAGCAATTTCTTCTGGACAGCGTACCAAGCTTTTCTCATTTATGTAACATTTTATGTCGTCTCTTTAAGATCATCTGTTAATGGAAAGCTGCTGGCCCAGTGATGCATCAGATGTATCAAGACTAATAGCTGTTACTTTACATCTTTTTTATCTGAAGGATTTTTACATTTTGGCACAGCAGTCAGGTGACTTCTGAGTGAATGGATGTGATGGGTTGGTGGAAGTTCTACCTGATGTAGCAGATGTAATCTACGTTTTTCTCTAATAAAGTAGATCAACCAACGTGACTTAAACAGAAATATAAAAAAGCTGTGGGTTTTCACTTTCCTCTTTATATAAGTATTTCATTTTGGATAATGTATAGCCTTGAATTACCACTGTTACACAAATAAATGATGTCAGATGTAATAAGCTTCAATTATTTAAGCTCTAGTAAAAACCATACCAAAGTACTTCCAGATGAATCATATTGTATGAAATTGTCTCAGTAGTTGCTCATCTGTTACTGATAAGAGAGGCACAAAATAAATCAAAGCAATATGATTTGGGTAAAATTTTCTGACACACCTAAGTGGCAGAAGATGTGATTTTCAGGGCATTGAGCTATGTGACTATGTGGCCAGGCCTTGACTAGAATGTAAATGCAGATTCAAATAGGATTTTTATCTTCTTGCAAGCATTTGAAAATTCTGTAATAATTTATGTGCAATTTCTAAGCATCTAAATACTTTTGTAAGTCTTGGATTATGGAAGTCAAAGTGTAAAGTGACTTAAAGATCTGCAGAACTGTTGAAGAATATCAAGTTTGATTCAAGAGGAATTGAGGGACCAAGATTTGTGATTAAGTATTTCAGATACCTAAACCTCCCAATGTTAGGGCCAGGATTTTCCCAGATACTGTTCTTCTGTGTACGCAGAACATCTCAGTCTTATACTGAGGTATAAGACTGAGGTCTTACCTTTTCTTAAACTGCTTTATTTCTTTATCTACATGATGTCAAGGAACCTAAAGCATAAATCCATTAATTCCTTTGGGGTTTAGTTCAGGCTTTATTTCCCCTGGCTGTCTACAGTCTCCTTTCACAGTAAAGCTGTCACAGGTCCTGATTACAGAGTATGTTTTGTTTATTTATAAGCTTTCAGAAGCTGTTCATCATTATTTTTCTCATCACCTTTTGGCATTAATTAATGCTGCTCTAATATACTTTGGAAAGAGACTGAAAAGTGTTCCCCCCATTCTGAAGAGGAAGTGAGGTAGTAAGAGGTGGAAGGATTCATTCTAGTCTAAGCCAGCCATCACATCAACAAGACTGAAAGCCAGATGTTTACATGGCCCTCCCCATTGCAGAACCTAAGCACCCAGCCATCTTCAGTGCACTTACCCTTCCTAATATCCCTGTGAGATAAGTAAGTGCTATAATAATCAATGTACAAATGAAGAACTGTATTACAGGAAAACTAAGGGTCCAATACTCAAGGTATTTAGATTGTTATCTTGAAAACAATCTATAGGAAGGAAGTAACTTGAGAAGACCTAAGTCTCCTAAGTCTCCAAAGCCTTGAGCTAAAGTTCAAACTGCTGAGCAAGCTTCCTGTTCTTACTAGGAAAACTGCTGCTGCTCCATGTCATCCGCCGTCTGGGTCATACCCTGACGGAGCTTCTTCCTTTCCTCTACTGACATGCTGCACAGATTGCCATGCACAGGCTGTTAGTTAAAGAAACTAATTTACTGAGGTCATCTACAAAGGTTAATATGCACCCAAGGAACACCATTACCAGCTTGGTCATTCACCGTCTAGATTGTGATGGGAGTTTCCATCAGAGATATCTTTATGCCAGCTTCTTCACCTGGGTCAAGTCAGATTCCCTGAACTGTTGTCTAGTGAATTACTGTAATTCAGCTACCTGTGGACCTACATGACCACTCTGTGGTCTATTGACTATCTCAAGCTATGTACAAAACATTTTATGAAAACATATTATGTTATGAAAGAGTATCTTGAGCATCTACTGAAAGTGTCCCATTCAGTAATAAATAAATCTGAGCATGATACAGAGAAAGAACTAGATTTCTCCATCGGGAAGTTCCTGTCAGTCAGCTGATCATGATCTCTATGTGAGGTCAGGACTGCCTTGCAGGTATCCTTTATCTATCCACCAGGAATCTCACCTGGGCAGAAACAGGCTGTGAGGCAACTGTTACCATCCTGATGATGGCTGAGTGTGGTGAATACATGCATAGGTGCGGCCCTTACAGCCAGATGCGTTATTATTGGAACTAAAACATGCTTTTAAATCCATGGGTTTCACCACAGGCTACACTAGCCTATGTTTCTTACCTTTTTATCCTTCAAAATTATCCACTTTCATATCCCTGATTTTGGAAGGCTTCCTGCCAGATAGCCTTTTTCTTGCTCAAGCTCCAGCCAGTCCTTTCTGGGAAGCACTATTTCTGCAGAGCCCAGCTTTTCAGTGGCACCCGGCAGAGCAGCAGCACCTGTTCTTTTGGCAGAAGGGATATGTGGAAAGAATGAGCAGAAAGAAAGCATTATTTTCTACCAAGTTGCCCCTCGTGTTATTGTTTCCAGGTGAGTCAAATAAACAGCAAAGATTCATGAATAACTGACTTGCATGTGCTTTTGCATATGCTTTAATGTATATTCCTGGAGAGAAAAATCAAGTTTTGTGCCAGCCTTTTGCAACTCAACCTTTTGTTGTTCTTGTTTTTGTGTTCAGCACATTTTATTTTTTTAAAAAATAGAAGTGCTGAATTGAACTCGTTATGCCTCAGACCTCAGAAATTGCTCTCTTTTCCTGACCATAAATGAAGAGAGAACTTCAGAACTGGACCTAATAGTTCTCTAATTGTAAAGTCATATTATCAGTGTATTCTTTAAAATGTCATCATGAGGAGAAAAAAGGCTATGGGATATTATTTTCTCATTATTGTTGTGCTCCTTCGAATACTGTAAAAAACATCAAACGCATATTAGAAAACAAAGGGCGTCTGAGTAAATGAGATCATGCCGAGGTCTTTATCGCTCTGGTGAGATTGTTTTTGATGTCCAAACGAGCTCAGTAACTGGCTTTATCTCTGTCTGGGACTGCACCGCAGCCTGCAGCATCAACACGCCTGGCCAGCCAGCCAGTAATCGCGGCTGAGGTTCTGACCTTTTCAGATTTCTGCACAACCAATGAGCAGTTAAGGGTGAACTTTTTTTTTCCTCTCCAGACGACACTTCTCCTACAAAGCAAAATAGTAGAACTGCTATGTTTATGTAAAATTCAACTAAAGTTTCGTTTGACTGTTCTTAAGAAATCTTGTTATGGAAAGCGCCTGAGCTTATGAAGAAGCCGTTCTTTGTTCAGCTGTTTTTCACCAACTGCAGGCACGGTTGCCTCACTGCTCTACATTACAGAGTGGCCTTTTCAAACAATGTATAGATTTCCAAAAGCATTTTAGGATATTTTCAGTGTAGAAATCTGGTGTTCAGCTGTGTTATCTCCACAAGAAGTATCTGAATTTAATCACAATTTAATAGATGGTACTTTTAAGATCGGCTGATGTGCAAACCGGTTACCTTATTTCCTCTGGTTGCTGCACTCCCGGTGAACAGTCATCACTTATTTACTATGGCTTTCAAGGGTATCATCTGTCAGTAATTTGGTCTCTCTGTTGGCTTTTAGGTAGGAGAACATCTGTCTTCAATTCTTAAGGATCCCGCTTTGAGCTCTGCATCCTTAAACATTTGCAAATATGTTCCCAGTAATAATGAGCCTCCAGGGTTCTTGCTTTACTAACTGATAAGGTCCGCTTTAGTGTCTTGTAAAGTTTGTATATAGCCACAATAGTCTGGCCAAAGCTAACATTTTTCACTGGGTGTTACATGATGCCTTGAGTGCTATAGGTCTAGAGATAAGGGTAAAAGCTGGTATGCCTCTTTTCAACATGAGAACTGAGAAAATACATTCGAAATCTTTAAGAAAGGAGCCTTGTCCAATTGCATAAGGAAACATGATGATTTCATGTTTAAATGTGCATATCAAAAGCTTTATTGAAAAACTAAAAAGTCATAACTGAAATCCAAGTATTCCTTTCCAACATTATTAATAATAAATGGTACAGAAGACAGCAAAATGCTGTAGAACTGCATTCCGCTGTCTGAAACTGGACTTGCGTGTGTGAATGATATGTAAGAAATAAGAGACTTGTTCTGAACCTTTTTATCGTCTGTGATTATCAGATGGGTGGGATTTCTTAGGCCTTTTTTTGATTGACTGGCATGCTGTATTGAATAAAACAAACAGCTGAAATACATAAAGCAATCCTCTGCCAACACCATGTGTTTTCAAATATTTGCAGATTTTTGTAAATACTTGTCTTTTCCAAGTATAAAATGATTTAATTATTTTCCGATTATTTCTTCATAATGCAGAGGTATTTTTCTTTGCTTCTGTTGCTTGCTGATGAAGTGTAAATGTCTGTGGGTCCTAGATCTGTTGCAGCATTGCTGTTCCACATGGAAAAACTCTGGTTTTGAATGGAATGATTGACTCAAGCTGACAGCTGAGTGTTTGAGGAGAAAGGGAAATTGTGGAACCTTGCTTGGGTCCAGAATGGTGGCTTTGAATGACTGTAGAGATTTGGACATTCACTTTGATGTAGCAGTTAAAGTACGAAGCTGAAAGAGGAACAAATTTGCTCTTTTTCTCTGTATTCATCATCTGAGCTCACTTCTTGCCTTTTACTCTTGTGTAAATCTGCAGCAACTATGTTGAAGCAAACATCGTCTGCCAGTGTGACAGAAGTGTGGTCAGGAGTTCAGCATCTCTCACTTATACAGGCATTCTACATTCCTCTTCCTTCATTTAGAGGAAGACCTATGGCAGTTTTGATCCAAAATTGCTTTTCTCCTTCCTAAAAATTCTAAGAAGCCATTCACAGCCATGGTGATTCTGCCTGATCTTTCTGATACCCAGTACCTGTGGCCACATGTCAAATCTGTGGCTACCTCCTCAGGTTGAAGATAATGCTTTCAGGAATTGATGGAAGGAGAATCCAAAAGCTTTCCGTCAAGTTCCAGAATAATTTTGCAGTTACTGTGTTCACAGACTTTTTTTTTTAATTCTTTTTCCCCCAGGAATATTTACTTGCATTTTGAACCCTTTTGACAAGGTTTCATTTGTGTGAACAGGTATTTGATGAAAATGTGTTTTGCACGCATGTGCAGTGCAGGATGTTTTGCAGTTGCACACAGTGTTTACCACAAGTAGCACAGTACTTCCTGGGATGAATTATATATGTTTGCAAGGTAAGGAGCACATCTCAAGTTGCCTGTTCTGAATTCCTGGATTAAGAAAAATTAGTACATGTGAAAGGCATATATTTGACACTAGGCCAGGGATGAAATATAGCGATTACAAACTAGATAACTATTATGGTATTGCACATTTTGATTATAGAGTGAGGATGTATTTGGGGATATAAGTACTAGCACTGCTAAGAGATTATCCCTATAACGCAGTCCGGCCACGTAGCTGTAGAAGCTGGCTGTGCAACAATGGACAACCTTGTGAATTAGCTAATGTTGCAAGTCATTTTATGGACAGAATAAAGCACCATAACCATGTAATGTATTGTTAATATCAAAGAAAGAATAGAAATTCTTTTGTTTAGCTCTGCCAGAGGATTTCTTTTCCTGCCAGGACAGTCAGTAGATCTGAGTGCTTAAAACTATATTGCTGTAAAGGCACACTTTATTTTCAGTAGCTGGTTTCCTAGCTATCCCAGAATGACTAAGATTTTTCTGCCTCTACTTTTGATCAGGCCTTTCCTTCTAACCAGGAAGGGTCCTCACTGACTATTGTTTGTTGAATGAACCTCAGGAATGAGGCACTCGTATTTGCCGCACACTGAGAACTCGGCTGTGCAGTGGGCTGCTTCCAGCTACAGCTTAGATCCAGCTCTACACCAACCTTCAGGCACCACAGACTCTTTATCTCCTTTTCAGTGACATTATTCAGCATTCTCCTTTTTTTCTGCAAAGGGGTAACTAACGTAAATGTCTTGAGCAAATGATGTCGTAGACAAGTAGAACAGCGTTTGTAGATTATAGCTACATTTTGAAGTGTGGTGAAAATTCTGCGTTGTTTTTTTTGTCCATCCAAATAGATGATGTAATCTCTATCATGAAAAAAAAAAATTTGCACCTCTTAAAGACTTCCCCCACAGTATTTTTTCTGAAAGATGACATGATTAAACTTTCAATTGCTTTTTGTGCTTTAATACCAAGATAAGGAGACAGATAGTTTTTTTCGCTTCCCTCTTCTCCTGCAACTCCTCTCACTCATCTGATCTGCCTCTGCAGTGCAGAATGCCAGTTGTTTTAACCTTGTGTAATAAGACACTTCCGATAACAATGCTAAAGATACAAGAAATGTTTTCCTTGGAAGTGTAATTTTCTTTTTGAACAAAAATTAACACTACATAAGACATGTTTTCTGGCTGGCTGGCAGCAATTAATCGGAAACTCCTGAGTACTAATTCACTGGAATCAGTTTGGAGTGCATTATCTGATTTATTTTTAATTGAGTGATCAGACTTAATTTCTTTGCACAGATAAAGTTACTAATGCTTCCTGTTAATTTTCTTTGATCTGAAGAGGAACACTTTTAGTATTGGTGGGGTTTTTTTGTTTGTGTTTTTTTGGTTTTTTTCCTTACTAATTACAGCATTGAGGTTCAGGCAGTGCTGGGGCTAGGAGAGAAAAGGAGCCTCTTTTCCTATCTGCAGCATTTCAGGTCAGGCAGCTGTGTGCCCTGAGTCTAGTTCTGTGCCTTTGCCAATTGCTGTTAACGTGAAGGGCAGGAATCACTTTCTGCCTCCTTTGGCTCTGTCTTTATCAGCACTGATGCTTTGAGGGCAGTAATAAAGAAGCACTATCTTAATGACATCAGAAATGACCTTAATGGACTGGAAGATTGTTAGGAGTAACTTGCTGGTTTTGATTAGTTTTAGAGTGAGAGTGAGGGATCTCATACACATGGCAGAGAATAAGCCAGGGAACTCGTGGCTACCTAGCTGAGGAGGCAGGGGGAAGGGAGTGAAAAGGGATTCATTAGAGCCTTAGGGAAAACAGTTTTCTTGAATGAAACAAAATGAGTTAATTTTCTTGAAACTTCAGGCTCTTTTGCAGGCACTACATGTGCAAAACTGAGAATGAAGACAAACAGTATAGAAGACCTTGATTGATTCCACTAGTACCAATTGATTCTGCTAGTGTCATGTTGATTTTTAGACTAGAGGAAAGAGGTTCTTTTTTTCCTTTCACTCAATAATTGCTTTGCTTGAGTTCTCAAGTTGCTTTATGGCATCTTTTACCCAGTACACATACAGGAATTATTAGTTTTTCTGAATAAACTTCTTCTAACTGTGTAGAACTTGTGCTGATAGCTGAAAGTGAATTCCTTAGGTCATATGAATATGCCAGAAAAATACTCAGTCTAGCAAGGGATCCAGCTCTCCCTGAGTTGATATGTCCACCTTTTTCTTATGATTGAAGAGATTTGGGTTGTCATCACTTCAATTATCCCCCAGCTTAGAAAAAGACATAGGCCTAATTATTTTGCATCTGGCGTGTGATTATTAGAACTCCTGACGTGATGACAAGATTAAAAAAAATAAAATATAAAAAAAGTAATTTTCAAGCCATTTACTTTATTCTT
>NW_009715253.1:13479-42186 GCF_000703405.1 Apaloderma vittatum
GGAAAGAGAACAGCATTTCAGAATCTGTAGTATCACTTTTTAAAAAATAAATAATTACAGACAAATAAAAATGTGTTCTTTGGCATAAAGTTAGGTGGGTTAGGCATTTTAAAGTGTAGGCATTTATTGCTTTCTTGCCAGTTTAAGTCTGTCCAGTTGGGAGAAATTGAAGATAAGCTTTGGGCTGGCTTGCATGAAACAAATTAGTGCTGTCAGCTTTGTTCTTATTGCTGAATTGCTTTTAATCAAGAGCCATGATCACGACAAGTGCTCTTGTTCATCAAAATATCTGAGAGGGCCACTGTCAATTGCGAATTGAGTATGAGCTATGTTCTCCCTCTTGGAAGAAACCTCTTGGCCACAACTGCTGAGACAAATGAGCGAGTCATTGCGAGGGGACGGCTACATAAGCTCTTACTCTCTGTGGGCGAGGAAAAGACGTAAATCTCTGAAGTCTGGCACCTGGCCTAGTCATTCCAACCACTTGGTATTAGGAAGAACTCTTGTGTGTTTTTGGATGTCAATGTCAAATGCTACCAATGCTACCACTTCAGTGAAAAGCTTCGTAACCTGTCTATGTCGTTCCCTGCAACAGTTAGAGTGGCCTGAGAGATGGAGTGGGGAAAAATATACTTGATGATCAAATTTACTACTAGTTCTGAAAAATTCAGGAATATTTCACTCTTGACCTACTTGCTTGTGAATTTGGGTGTGCTTATTTAGGGTAACACTGCTCTTTTGAAGACTACAGTTTGGGACAGCTTGTCACGTGGTCTCATATGCTGTGTATTCTGGCTAGCTCTGAGCCTCATATGCCCTTAGCTTTTCTTCTCTTAGGCAATCCCAGTGGTAGCTTAACTGTAAAGATAGTAAAACCTGTTTCTTAAAGCACCAGTGTTCATTAGATAGTATTAGTACTACAGCTCCTATTTGGTTTTAGTGCTGGCAACTTTCATGTGAACATCCCAGGGCACTTAAGGAATGTTAGCTGATTCAGGCTATCCACTTTCACAGCAAAGTATCATTTTTGTTAACATTGATTATCATCTTGGTTTTTGAGCTAACTTTCTATTTGTAGTTGAAGCATGGCAATCAAGTGGCTTAGCCTAAGGAGCAAGAGCCTGGAATATAACACTGGGATCCTGATTTGATGCAGGGGACAGAAAGTCTTTAAGACAAGAGGTACCAGGCACAAACTTGAACATAGGAAGTTCCATTTAAACATGAGGAGGAGCTTCTTTACTTGGAGGGTGGAAAAGCACTGGAACAGGCTGCCTCCATGTCTGGAGGCATTCAAAACCCACCTGGATGCATTCCTGTGCAGCCTGCTTTAGGTGAACCTCCACTGGCAGGGCAGTTGGACTAGATAATGTCCAGAGGTCCATTCCAACCCCTGTCATTCTGTGACCAAGTGATCTTTTCAGTCTGTCATGGGGGTACACAATCTTAGTCATTTTAATATATAGCCCTGTAACTGCTTTTTCATAACGTGTCCTTTTGCATATTGCCTTGAAATGAGGCCAACAGACTTGTGTGTAATCTAGAGAACAGGTTACATTCTAAATTAAGCCTCAGTTATTTCTTATATCAGTAGTTGTTATATCATCCTTCAGGCTGACGTTAGGAGCTTCCCCAGCTGCCCTGTGGTGAGAATTCAAACACTTAGGCAATAGGTGAGCAAGGAAAGCTGTTACAGTGCACGAAGTGACTTATCATCACAGATTCTGCAACTAAAAATGTATTTAATCTTGCCTTCCCCCCTCTGAAAGTGTAGATTGCATAGGATCTCACTCATTTATTTGCCTCTATTTTTCCTTTTGTCAAAGCTGGGTTTTCAGATGTGACAAGCATGAGCCATAACCCTCAGTGCTGTAAGTAGGTCTAGAACATATTCCATCTCTCAAATACAAGATTACACTTTCTAACTATAGCATGTAAGTCCACAACAAACTTTCATCAGTAGAAAAAAATTGATCTGAAGATTGAGGTGTTTTTGGCTAGATCATCTTATCATACTGACTGTTTTGAAGCTAGCTTTTATTTCATATTGAATCTGGTTCAAACAGAAAGGAATTAATTATTATCCTATAGCATTATAGATGTCATCTAAGCTTGAAGAACCATAATTTGTGTTGACATCGAATAATCCACAGTTCAGAATTAAAAACCTCAATCATTTTTTGTGTTTTTTTTTCCCCAGCAACCTTATATTATTTAATTATGAAGCAACAGTAGTTACATTTGTATTAAAGTGGAAATAATTTTTGCACATGGATTACTATCCTACTGATTCACTGGGTGAAATTCCAATCACAGGAAATTTTGCTAGGATTTTCAGTGTGTCCATGACTTGTTAATCCTTAATGAAAGCCAGGTTTTTTTTTTGCTCCAAGGCAAGTGTATGAAGGCAACAATCATGTATAAAAGAAATTAAATGGTGACCAAATTATTCAGCTCCTTCCTTACCTTGGTGAAGTTTTATCAAACTTTAACAGTTCCCTAGAGCTCAAAGCCTTTTTTTTGTAAGTGTTCACAATTTGCACTTTTGAGCCTCAGGTGCAGTCTCTCATACATGAACAAGAGCCTTTGGGGAGCCTGGTTTTAATTTGTGGCTATGCTTCAAAATAAGTAAACTTAGTGTAGTAAGGATCTTGGGCTTGGGCCAAATTTTTCTCCTATTTTGAGATCCTTAATGACCAGTGAGCTGGAGGTCAGACTGTTTTTCTTCCCCCTGTCAGGGCATTGACCATCCATCTCCACACAGCTGCCTATGGTATTTAAACTTGTGTAACTTCATTTATCCTTGAGACGTTTCATGTTCCACCCTGTTGAGTTGAAATTGTTCTGTGAGTTAGAAAAACACACGTGCAGATGCGGACAGGTATGCACAGACACACAATGGACATGATCCTGTAAGCATGCTGAACCTGGAAGCCAGGGTAGCAAAAGGGGACAATATGGGCAGAGAAAAGATTCTGCCTGAGAAGTTGTGAGCTTAACTGCAATCCTTGTCTTATTTTTGGTATTGGGCAGAAGAGAGTCCAAACATCTTTTGGTCTAGCTCATCTCCATCTTAACAGGACTTTTTACACTTTCTCTGTGTCTGCTCTGGGCAGGACTGCCCACCTTAACACAATGGCATTGCCCCTCTGATCCACCCTGTGATTGTACCTCAGTTGACAAAGGCTTACATAGATTTTCTTTTTCCAGTGAAATCCCTCACTGAACAGCATGTTTCTCAGCATGTGTACAGACTTCTGGATTTTGTCTTCAGTGCTTTCTTATTACTGACAATGCCGTTGCTTTCATTTTAATTTTTATTTGGGAAAGTGCCACACATGATGGTCTCAGGAACTGCCCTGAGAGTTAGTAGGAAAAACACTTCTCCTGGGTAACTTTAAAGACGAGAACACACACATCCATTTCTGTGTGGCTTTAACATCAAAGATCTGGGAAATCATCAAAAGCCTTTCCCACCTTCTTTAGCCCTAGGGACACTTCTTGGGCTGCTTGTGAGCTTTGGCAGAAGTTGTTAGCATTGCCCTGAATGGTCTTCCTCATACTTGCCAAAATCTTTTGAGTGTAGTAATATAATATCACTGTTGGCTATATGTAAAATTTCTTGCTATCATTTCAGGGCTAAAGTTACAGGAAGCAAGGAGTATAGCACTGCTTAAATCCACTGACTTCTGCTGTTTTTAGGGTTGTTTCTGAATGTTGTGAGTTCATATTCTTTTTGCCTTAGATGTGCTCAGCTCTGGAAAAAAAATAAAACATTTTAAACTTGATTCACAAAAACTATAATTCTGCAATCTCGTGATATCCAATTTAAGATAGCATTCTGCTGTGGGTACAGAAAAGGTTCCAGGGGTCAGGTGTGACAGCAGCTGTGACTGAAACCAATAAAAAGAGGATGAAGGATTTATTCACTGATAAGTCACTTTCCGTCAAAATAAAATTATCCAAAACTTTTATCTGTTGAACAAGGAATGGATTTCATAGATTAGAGATTAATAAATGTTGTGTTGTACTGCTAATAGTTTTTTGTCTCGGTATTTTTGTTACAAGTGTATTCAAACCTGCTTGTGGATCACTACTAAGAACTCAGTAATACCACGTAAAATTCAGTAAGTAAACTGATGCAAGTGACATTGTAGTTTACCAGATATCCTGTGATTTTCATCTGTTTTTAACCATTTCATTCCACTGAATTAATACCTAAAGTAACACATATTACTGCTTCTATTCCTATGAAAGAGTGAAGATTAAGCTTTATCTTCTGTCCAGAATTTTCCCCAACCTGATAATAATCAGATGAACAGATAGGCGTTGACAGAAATGCCAATTTTATTTTTTTTCCCCCTTCATTGTTGCATTTATTGCAGCCTTCACCACCGCACTGTATTTCAGAGTAGACATCCAACTGGTAACCCACTCTGTGTGCCCCCCTTGAAAGGAAGTACTGTGAATCAAAGCAATCGTGAGCTGAGCTGTGGGATCTGAGAAGTGGAAGACATAAAGAAGTAAGTGGTGTTTTGGGCACTGGGAGATGAGTTTAGATCACAAATCATTGACCACTTTAAGGTATCATTGCAGTAGTTTTAACTGTTGGAGAGAAATGTGTAAATGGAGCAGAATGTTCCCTTTTCTTATTCCACAAGTCATTAATACCACATGTGGATTATTTCTTCTGATGAGTTGACCTTCTCTGACTTGTTTTTACGTTGAATTTATGTGCCACACATATATCATTTATAGTAGTATGTTAACCTATGCTCCCTACTGCCTCCCTTAATTCAGTTCACTACTGTTTGCGTTCATCTGGATACTTACCCAGTCCTATTCAAATCATTGGTCTAAATCTATGTGAGTCCTCTGAAGGGCAAGACTTCAGTCCTGAGCAGAGGTCAGAAACAAAGTATAGGCATGACTAAGCAATGTTTTCAAACTAGCTGAGATCCAATGCATTTATCAACTGAACTTGAATTAATTGGGATGTAGGAACCTGCTTGGCAGGTGTTTTGAAGGTATCCTAAAAGAAAAGAAACAAAGAAACAAAAATCTAACATCAGGTAATCCTCTATGCATCAGAAAGAGGAGACGAAGGGAAGCAAGTGAGCACATCTCTGCTAAAATAGGGTGATTACAATGGCACGACCTATAGCTCTGCGGTAATGAGAACATCCTTCATGTGCAGTGTGTTTTTGTCAGTGCTGGGCTGAAGTCAAGCATTGCCTCAATAGGCTTTTACTGCACTGGCTGTCATACAGAATAGAGAGGCTGGATAATGTGCAAAATGTTAGATTTCTGAAGTGACTAAGCTTCAAGTAGCTACGACAGGATCATAAAACATGGATTTACATTCCTGCCTAATTTGCTTTGGTCTACAAGAATGATCTTAAAGGTCTTTTTCCAACCATAATGATTCTGTGATTCTAAGAAGTTTCCCATATAGGCTAGAAACTCCATTCAAGAAATTTTGGGATGTTGAAGCAAGTCTTATTTATCCAAACTTCTCACAGCTCTTTTCTGTTTGAAGGAAGTTCACATCACGTTATGTCTGCTGCAATGGGAAAGCTTTCATCTGTAGAACATTAAGCATCTGTGCTGAAGCAGGGACAGAGAAGCCCAGTGCACTTCTCTTTTTTAACTTGCAGGAGAGTTACTAAAGTCCTGTGCAAACTTGAAAGTGAGTCACAAAAAGCTCCTTGGGCTGCTTCCTCTTGTTGCTTCAACGCACAGCAAAGACTCAGGCACTATTTTTACAAAGTGGCCGGAATTAAGGAGAAGATACAACATATAATCATCCTACTGCAGTGTCACCATACTGATTTTCATTTACAACCAAGTACGTATTAGGCTAATTCTTTTGTGGCTCGGGGTTTTTTTTTTTGGTTTTTTTTTTTGGTTTTTTTTATTTGTTTGTGGGTTTTTTTGCTTGCTTGCCTGTATGGAAGTTTCACAGTGCCACAAAACAAGCCCTTGGGCTACAAGTTAATGTAAACTTAACATTCATGAGAATGTTACCAGACGCTGAAGCCAAGTGCAGGGAGTAGTTCAGGTCTACTAAACTGTCTTAGCCTGCAATATTTGTGCAAATTCCCGGCTGTGATGGGCTCCTGGAACAAATCTAACTGCCAGTCAGGGCTCGGGACCTCTCCAAGGAAATGTTAGGTAAAGCTAAAAAAAAATTAGTTAAATTTGGGCTGAAGAATATTGCCTGCAGTTTGCTAACAGCCAAGGTGACATGCCAGTGCAATCCAGGGAATTGGAGGGGAAGATGAGAAACATCTGAACTAGTTGAATGACTAGCTGCTGGTTTTGCTCTAGTTGGCATTTTCTGTGAGGCAACAAATTATTTCTTACTCTGGGTGTCGTACGTGAACCCGAATTGACAAATCTGATTGTTAAATCTGGAATATGCACACTTCATTCCTGGCAAATAGAATTCAGACAGTACAGCTATAGACCTTTTTGCTGATTGGATTTGTGTTTGCAAATTTTTGTTCCTTTGCATAATACTGTTGTCAGCTTGCTACTTGCCTTAATTTGGGGATGGTTAGCTCAGTCAGTTGAGCCTGGCGCCAACAATGCCAAGGTCGCGGGTTCGATTCTGTTCAGTCCCCATGTGTTGCCTGATCTAGTCGAGAGGTGGTGTCCCTGGCGACACGGAGGCTGGATTAAAATGGTCTCTAAGGTCCCTTCCAGCCTAGGCCTTTCTATGATTCTATGATTTGTTGCTGGTTTTATCCAGTGGTGCAGTTTCTACCTGGCATTTAGGACAACTGAACTATTTGAGTCTAGTTTTAAAATGCAAACCAGCCTCTCAAATAAAAAAAAAAGGGAGAAGACACACAAGATATTACAGGCCTCCACAGAAAGGCCTAAGGTCCTTCAGGACTATCTGCAGTAAGTACAGCTTGCTGCATAGCACTTACAAAACACGGCTGTTAAAAGAAGTCATCCCTTGGGTTTTTCTTTTGCTCGTTATACAGCATCGAGTCCCCCATTTTGTCTCTTCTGTGCTTAACTTATGGCTTTCATGGCTTGTTACAGTTTTTCTCCATTCATGCAGACGTTGCCAAATATGTCTATAGAGACAGTAATTGCATTTTTAATTCATTTTAGTAATGCCACTTATTTTTGGAAACCCTTGTGCAGATACCACACACTGGCTTTTCTCTGAACAGCAGATCTATTTGTTTTATACATGCATTATGTGGAAGAATGTGACACAGCGCATGATGGTTTTAGACGTTAATATTCAGAGATGTCTATAAATAAAAAGCCCTTGCAAGTAATGCTGAAAATCATTGCTTATCCTGCCAATTAAAAGGCCACACTGTGATGAACACTATTTACAGGACAATAAGATCAGAAGCCCAGTCTTTATTAAAGCCTCAGCTAACAAATCTTCAGTCTTTCACCAGACCCTTGATCTTTCTCACTAAGTTTTGATGTAGGTGACAACAGGTTTCGCATGAAAAGGAATTTTGACCTTTTCATGCATTAAATAGTAACCACAGAATATTTTATCCTAGTTAACTTGAGCTATTAATGCTATCAATTGAAACACCGTAGCTCCCTGATAAACTTTTCAAAGCACTTTCTTCCCCTTTGACTACATTATATTAAAAAGAATAAGAATTACTCTTCTACAAAAAAACAGCCCTAAGCCTGCTCAGTACCACACAAACACAACAGACGTAGATGTTCCATGTTGCTTTAAGCAAGGTATGTGTGTTGTGCAGATGTCTAACAAGTCCAACATCAGAGAAGGTGTTTCTGCATGTGTTCCTGACACACAGGGAGGAAGGTCTGGAGTAACTTTATTCTATTTATTCTGTGCCATTAGAACAAGAAATTCATTGCAGAAGTGTAATAGGAAGTATCTGTCCTCACTTTTGTTCTGAGAGGTGTTTAGGGGCACTGCTGCCTAGAAGAGAAGAGTTGATGGTTATTTATTCTTTTTATGAATCTATCTAGAGGTGGAACAAAAGTGTTCTTTTAACTACCTGTCAAACCACTAGCACACTGCTTTCTGAAACGGATCTGAAAAATGTTCTTTCCAACAAGCACCATTAGAAAAATATTCCAGCTCCAGTGAGTCGCTGCAGCAGACACACGAATACGTTTTGTGTGCTATTTTCTAAAGTATCTTTCTGCGAATGTTAACTCGGATATGTCACCATTCTTAGCAACTTGTAGAAGTGCAAATATTAGAAACATCCAGCTGTGGAAACAGGGATTGAGGGGTATGAGAAACGATAATGGAAGATTTCAGCATTGTTTAAAAAAACGTAAAGCTCTGTTTAGCTCAGACATAGGTCTCGTAATAAGAGCCAGTAGCAAGACCTATGGTTGTGGAAATGCTATTATTTCTGCTTTCCTTTCTTGTAGTCTTTTTAAGAATGTACTTCCAAAGCTATTTCATGGAGCACTCTGTAAATAGCTGCCAGACATACATGTCAAGAAAGGAGTCAAAAGAAGTCAGGATCTAAAAAGAATAACTAGCTACAGTCCAGGAAACCTTTGGCTCCTCAGGTTTTATCCATGGATTCATCTGCGTTGATCTTGGATGTCTGTTGGTGAAAGTCAGCATAGTGTGCAGATACGATTTCCTGTGTCCTCTGATGAATTTCTCTCTCTCTTGGGCCTCTTTGCTTTTCTCTGTGGCATGCAGAGAGACACAACAAAATTAGGAGGTCCTCAGCGCTGAGCTGGCAACTGGAGAGAGCTGAAATTGAATTTGTGGCAAGATACTATCACTTCCTAATTCCATTTCGGCCAGAACTATTGATGCAACATCCTATCCTGAGGTTTTTTGAACTCCCATTTCTTGATGAAATAAATCAGGAAGTATGATAACAAATAAAAGTGGTAATAAGAAAGAAACCAACAGCCCTGAGTTCACAAAAGGACAGCAAGGCTTCCCTGTAATATATAACAGAAGAAAAACTGCAAGTTGAACTTGAATTTTTGAACCGAGATTTGAAACAGCCTTTGATTAGTATGTTGTGAGAACCAAATCCACAAGTGGAGTAAGTAAGCATATTCCCTGTGTTCTCTGTTGAGCTGTAGCAATGTGTTGCTGTATTTTGACCTGGCTTATTCTCACAGTGTTAGTTAAACATATACACTGTTGTAGAGTGCATTAAAAAAACTCAACCTGCTCTTTCGGTTTCTTAGTGATTTAAATCCTCTTCATGTGTGTAGAAAGACTGAAAGGCACGTTATCATCAGGTATGTATCATATGGAAGGATGATATTTAGACTCTGTTGCACTGAGAGTTGTCTAAAGGAGGTACGCTTGGGTTTTTCTGACTTAGAGTGGTCTGTAGTTAATGAACCTTGTCTGTGAAGCAGCTCCACACATGAGTTTGAAACAGTCTTCTAATCCACTGCATTGAAAATCAGCTAAATCATACGCACTTTTCTAAGGGCTTGATAGGTGCTGAGGTTTTTTTTGTTTTTTGATTATTTTTTAAAAATACAAATTAAAGTTCTGCATTTTAGACATCTCAGGTACTAATTAGATTTTACTATTGCTTGATGATCTCCATACTTTTGTACTGTGAGAGTTCTTTTCATTATGTGTCAAAACATAATTCATTAATCTTTCCAGTGCAAATGTATTCATTAGTAAGAAAAATAATATCATAGGAAATCTGAGGAGCACAGACTCCCTTTCATCTTAAACTAAGTAGGTGGTGTCTAAAAACTTTAAAATAACTCAACTGACTTGTCACTGCCACCAGTGCCTTTTGACAAAGAACATTGGTCATTGTGGTTGAAGCGGAAATAAGTGTACAAAGTTTCCATTTTTCTGCTTTCCATCATGTCAGTCATTTCCTAATAAATAGAATGATAAAACGAGGGATCATTTGGTGGCAAGAAATCAAGGAACAAGTAATAAACACTTGAGAGAGTCATCATGAGGAACTCAGTGAGTACGTTGTCCAGTGCCAAGGGTGAATCAATGTTAATACAAATCCTGGCACTGAACAGTGGATACCATGATATAATTTTTTGCAGATAGGCTTTCTAAGAGAAACTCATCAAATCATGGCAATCTGCCTGGGCTTAATACTGGGGTAATTCAGTGTGTCTGTAGCAGCTCATCATCCCAACCAATCCAGGTCCCATTGGGAGGAGAAATTAAATAAGACTTTTATTTTCTTCAGTCCTAAAAAAATAATTGTTTTGTCTTTTATATGACTTACAGATCTAGGTTTGCTGAGTACGTTTTACTTTCAGTAACCTAACAACTCATGTACACAGATAATTTGCGATGAAACTTGACAGACCTGGAAAAACATCTGCAAAACCCCTTCTTCTAATTATTTTATTTTTTAGCAAGTTGTTCCTAGTGACTTTGGCACACTTCTGCCAAGAACTTTACATCTTAAAAACATGCTGTGTTTTGGAGAATATTGCTGATATTCACTGATATAATTTGACATATCAAAGGGTACTGTAAAGTTTGCTTCACGTCAAGAGAGTATTTTCTTCTAGCAGACTGCTTTTGAAATGCTGTGCTAGATATGCATACAGGAGAGCTTTCCAACAGAAAACAAAATAAAAAATAAAAAAAAAGCATGAAAAGATTTGACCTAAAAAAAGAAACATCTACCCTGCTGAGATCTGTCTGGCCTTTAGCCAGCAGTGCAGTGCACTTGTGAAGAAACAGGATCTCTTCCCACTCCCCGGCTATCACTTCCGTAAGGGTGCCTGATGCCTGGGGGAGCTGGGGCTGGGCTTCCTCGCCCTCCCACGGTACCTGGGGCTCTGCTGTGCTTCTGGGAGAAAAAAGCAAGGAGGATGCCCAACTCTGTGCTTCGGCTCTTGCTGCTTGCGCCTCTTGGTATGGCATCCAGGAAACTGCTCGGCTGTGCAGAGGAATGGGAAAGAAGATGAATGTGTCCTGACAAAGGGGTGTTGTTTTGGCAGTGTGCAGCCTGTAGGTTCCCAGATGCTCAGAAGCCACTTCCCGCACCCCCTGCTGAAGAGCTTCGTTTCTCAGCTGCTCTGTACTGACTTAGAGCTCCAGCATGCCGTCTTCCCTTAGTTCCCAAACTGTAGGGATGCTGACTACTAAACTGGAACTCATGCTAATTAGCTCACCAATAAACTTTTTTTTTTTTAAAAAAAAAAAGAGAATGTAAGCCAGACATGCAATGCTTACTTCTATTTCTTTTTTGCCTCTTTTGTGCAGTGGTGTTTAAAAAAGCATCCATATGAGAATACATGTTTTGTTGCTAAATAGATATTCAGTAGCTAATATTGTTACCAACTGATAAATACCAAGATGAAAATGGCAGGGGTATAACAATGTTCTGGTAATGGAATATCAATAACCAGCGAAAAGCGAGGGAATTTTTAGTGTGGAATGGACATGGAGTTACTGTGAAAAACAACTTAGTTTCCAGGCTGTCTCATCTTAATGGATGGAGAGAGTTAAACCTTTTGTCTTTTACCTTTGGTAGTGAGTGCACTGGCTCCAGTGACAGCTACACCGGTGCAACAACAGCCAGGGTGCGTTCATTTAAAAATTCAAATCAATATTAACAGAAAATGTTTGCATTATTCTCTTGGCCCTGGTTAGTACCCAGTTCTGCACAGAAGGCAGCGTCCCCAAAGTAGGTTTTGGCAGGTATGTACATCTCTTGGTCTTCTTGCATGTATATCTCTCTACTGTTGGAGTACACAAAAGCTTAGCCCAGCACAGACGGAGCTGCTCTGTTCTAAAAATCAGGGAGGGGATTGTAGACAGAGGAAACTAGGTCTAAGGCTACCATTATCTGGGGCATGGCTTGAACAGCAGAGACTGCAGAGTGTAGCAGTGGGTATTACTCTTGTGTGGGCTGAGGGGGCTCCTGTGCAGGTTTTTTTGTGTCTGATTTCCATTCTGCACACTATTGCAATCTATGGTCCTGAGCGGGAGGTAGTATCATTTTAAAACTTTTGTGTGTGTGTGTGTGCAAATATAAATATTGCTCTGGATGAAAGCAATAAATTTTTGTCTCTAGGTGAGCAATGGTGGTGAAATGCTTTTTGCACCATTTAAGGAGATACTGAGCAGTGTGAAGCTTTCATAGGCTATTGTTAGATAGAGGGCAATTGCACTTCATGTCATATCCTACACTTTGTTGGCTGCAGTGAAGAAAATAATTATATTTTTTTATCAATTTACTGACAATATGCCTGATCATGAACCGTTAAATCCTGTGAGACATTGACTAGTGACTCCCACCCCAGAATGATCAAAAAAATACAAGGTTTGAAGGTGGTCACCGAGTTTTATTATTGCTTCTTATTCACAATATTGAATTTGCTTGTAGTGTAACTGTGACAGTATTTAGAAAATGTTTGGTTAGCACATTAGGTAATTTAAGAGCAGTCACACACTTACTGCTGTATTATACAAAGCTGCACCGTAACTTCAGGCTCCTGAATACTCTATACAATATTCTGGGCTTCATTAATAATCCTTTCAGCTTTGGGATCTTTCCTAGACCTCAGTGAGCATGAGACCAAGACTTAGGTGACTAGCAAGAAAGCTTTACTAATGTGTTTACTAATAGTTAAAGAACACGGTGAACCTTGCCAATATGATGTATATCTGTGGGCATATTTCTAAGTAATATCCATTTAGTGATGCAGAGTCTTCAAGAAATGTTAAAGGTTTTTTTTGTTTGGTTGCTTTGGTTTGCTGTTTTTTCCTGTAGCACGCTGGTGGGATATCAACAAAAGAAGTCATTAAATGTTTCACAAATTTCTGTAAGCTGAGAATAAAAATTTCATTTAGGCCATTGCAAAGTATTTCATTTTAATTTCAAACTTTTTCCTTCTCAAGAATGTTCATGTTCAATTAATTATCCTTCCAGGTTTTCATCTTGAATATGTGGAACCAGGATGGTTTACCATTTTAAAACTCTTTCTGCAGACAAACGGAAGTTTAAAGTCATGAAACTTTTTGGTTCCAATAAATTGACTTTTTTTCAGTACAAAAACCTTAAACAGCTTTTAACCAAGTCTCACAGTATGTCTTGCATGAACTGAATTCTATTGGTATGGCTTTTGGGTGGTTGTCATTAAAGTGAGATTCAAACTGGAGTGACAGAATAGTGAGTTTTAGGGCTGCAGCAGTTTCACAGGTACTTCATATACTGTACCCCTTTTTGAATTCATGCTTTATTATCTTAGGGTGTTTGAAGGCCCATCCGTTGTTTAGCAATACCGGTTCAGTGGACCACAGCAGTGATGCAAATAAGCTTGTGAAAGAGCTACAATTTAATACCTAGAATCAGCAGTAAAGAAAGCGTTTTTTGGCTTTGGTGTGTTGTACCAATGCTTTGCTGTGCCTAAACAATATTGACTGTTGTTCGTATTGAAGAGGAAGTAAGTATGTGCTCAGAGCTACTCAGACAACTATTCAGCATTCTCTCAGGTGACAGAAAGAATCCCTGTGCTAGAATGCAAAATCCAGCAGCAGTTACAGTTGCAGAAAATCAGAAGCCTGCATTAGAAAATTCACAGGCTAATCTCTGCCCAATTTCCAGGCATGATGCACTTCTTCAGAAGCGTTGCTTTAGGACATAACTCAATTCTCAGAACACCACAGTCTGCAACTTAATTCAAGCATTTAGGGGAAAATAAGGGTCTTTAAAATATACATTTTGTTCTTTATTGCTTTCTAGTGAAGCTTCAGTGGAGTACTGTAGTGAATAATGATAACGTTCATTCTTAAAATCTGATGCTGGCTCAGTCATTATAGCAAAATAGGATGACAAATCCTGCTGTGAAAGGCCGTGAGACACCATTAATAAACATCAGTTTTTATAATAGTGAAAATTGTTGCTTGGTAAACCCACTATTAATATCTGTAAAGGTAAATGACTATTGGTTGGTTACTTTAATTTGTTGAAAATCATGTTGATTTATAACCACTGACTTAAATCTGAATGCTAGTACAAAACAATAGGTTAAAACCTATGTCACTGAGTTTGTTGCCCTAATTGGAGTCAGTTGGAAAAAATCACTATAAAAAATAAAGAAAATGGTGTAGTCTGGCAGATTGAGTCTCCAGGGTGTCTAGACTTGCAGAGCTTTCACAGTAGGCTCAGAGAATCACAATAGGCTCTCAAGGTGCAGAGAAGATAGAAATCACGCTAAACTATCACAGAATCACAGAATGTCAGGGGTTGGAAGGGACTTCAAAAGATCATCTAGTCCAACCCCTCTGCCAGAGCAGGATCACCTACAGTAGGTCACAGAGGAACGTGTCCAGGTGGGTTTTGAATGTCTCCATATTCTGATCATACCTTTACTTACATCCTCTTGTCAGTATGTGGAATATGCTTACTCTTATTTTAACCTATCATATCTATATATACCCCCAAATAGAGACAAATACAGCAAAGGATAAATAAATATAACTCTCGGACAATTGCCTTCTACCTTGACCATGAAAAGTAGAGTAATGGGTTAAGATTAGGACCTATGTTATGGAGCACACTTCCTGTCATGATGGCTCACCCTCTCATTCATTTTTCATAGAGTTCTATTATTTGAATTTTCTAATGAGAAGTGCTATTTCTAAAAGATACTGCCAAAATTAAAACGATAAAAGAAAGTAACCATTAAACTATCTCATTCTTAACCCGATTTGAAAACACTGTAAGATACTTGTCATTGCTAGTTTTCTTACATTATTAAAAGCTTCATTTTCTTATTCAAATGACTATAGGAAATGTAGAACCTAATCTGAATTCAATAAAACCTGGAAAAACAAAAGCTTTGTCAAGAAAAATGAAAGCAGTGTTTGGAAACAAAAGCTAATTAAAAAATTCTTAAAAATGCCCTAGAGAGAGACAAATGTACAGATAGGAGTCACAGTCTGTTTAATATTGGCAAGTATGTCTTAACATGACAGCACATTCAAACCATCCTTTGCCTGTACAATCCAGCATCTGGCATGGTTATAATGATTAGTCTTTGTATCATTTATTAGAAACTTTATGCCTATTAAACTACAAATAAAAGTATGTCATCTTGAAGTATTACTGGTATTTCTATTTATTGATAAATATCTCACAAATTATTTTTTTTAATTTATTGGCTTCATGTGTTAAATTTTCTATTAATTTGTGAGAGTATTTACGTGATACAATATTAATGTGGTTTACTTCTGTAAACAAACAGGAAATTTCTTGTTCAACCTTGAAAAAACAGTTGAAAATAACTGGGTTAGTGTGAATTGTTAAATATTGGTAAAACTGAAAGTGAAACTATTTTTTTATTTACATTTTAGGACTTCTCTATTAATTTCTTTTTTGGTATTTCTTTATTCACTGGTCAAAGAATGATACCTCACTCCACCTTTTCTCTAGAAAATATACAAAATCGCCCTGTGAGACTATATGAAATCTATTAACGTGGAAACTTATAGCTTACTATCTCAATGATTTCATATCCAAATATGGAATTAAAGAGTTAATAAGTTTTTTCCACTTCCAACATCAATCATTAGGTAGGTAGATATAATAGAGTTTTGTATTTTTTGTCGCTAATAAAACATTTCCCTTTGCCAAAATACACCCCCCCCAAGTTATCTGCAGCCATGATGGCAAAATTCTAGTCAGTACAGTTCTTCTCATTCTCCATCTGCATAAAGTTAAGTCCTTTTCAGAAAAAAGAATTAACACAGTCGTTATTTTATGTGATATCTCCCCCACAATGACATGGCACATAAATGCTATCTTCTCATAGTTCCTAGCAGTGTAACCCTAGTAAGGGCCGTGCTTTAAAGGCTTGCAGCTTTTCTACCCAGTGGATACCTGAGGTGCACTAACGAGCTCACCTGAGTGCACTAATGAGCCTTATCTGCCCTGACCAAGCTCACCTGGGTCTCCCCACACCAACTGCCCTCTGAGCTGTCCTTAAGCTCAGCCTGCGGCTGTTAGTCCTTTCCTGACCTGTGCTCTGTTAGTGCTTGTGCATCCCTTGAGCCAGAGCACTGATCCTGTGGGCTGACTTTCTGTTTTGACTGCCCTTAAGGGACTGGGCTGCTTTGGCTGCTCCTCCATACACTGAACTTCCCAACAAGGAATGTGGGACGGGATTGAGCACACCGTAGAAAAGATGTAAGAGGTAATTGCGTGTCTTTTTTCCTCTTCCCTTTCTCAAAAAAATGTGTTAATAGTGAAGCTTGGAGCCTTTCTATGAAGCAAAGCTAGGAAGCTCCTTTCTTTACTTGTATGCCTTGAAAGTATATGACTCTGATTGTTCTAGCTCTTGTACCCATTTTTTAATATTAGGAGACCAAATTTTCTTCCCCTCATTGTATGTCTGATTGCAATCCTGGAATCTGACTATTCAGTTCTGGAGGATGTTATTTTCCTATCAACCACTCCTACCTTCCTTTTTAGCCTTTGATAGATGGGTAGGTGAAAGGATCTGGGGGGAATCATTTAGTAGGTTGATAGGGCTGGGACAAAGGCTGGACTCAATGATCTTCTAGGTCTCTTACAGCCATTATAATTCTATGATTCTATCTCAACCTCTCCACCTATTTCTGTATAGCTTTGCATTTTTATATCTAACAAAACTTGTTCTTGAGTAACTGTAGAAAATAAATTTATTTATTGGTATAAAACACTTTATGTTAGAGATCTGGTAAAGAACTTGGGCATTGCAGTTCTAAGATTGGTGCCGATAAACGCAGATGTGAGAACATATTTATTTGGGACTTTGAATAATTATTAAAAAGCATAAAATCTGTTATTGGCAATTTAGTGTGACATTCAATGTATTTTCAAGATTTCTGTGAGCTGAAAGTGCTACATTAATACAGCCTGATTAGTGATGGAAGTTAAATAAATGCAGAAATTATTTCAGACCTTTAAAACTTCAGCGCTTTGATACCTGGGATACAGCATGTTGTCCCCTCTCAGTGGAAAGCATAAGACTTGTTTACTATCAAAGATTGTCCAGACGATCAAAGGCTCCTCTGAGGGCAATATAGATATAATCTTATTTTTTTTATTATTTTCATTTTGTTGAAATGGTTAAGGAAAAAAAACAGAGCAAAATAAAAGGATTTGACTTCAGGACCTGATATAATGCAGTAAAGAAGGGAAATGGCAAAACAACAATTATTGTGAAGAGCTTAACTGCACTCCCAGGTTCTGGAATCTTACCCATAGAGCAAAAGTTGGAAAAGGAACTGTGTCTGATTTTTAGCTTGAGAAACATTTCAGATCCTGTATTTAATCTGTAATTCCTGTATTTGAGGAAGCAGCTCGACTATAAAAGCATTGTTCTAGTAGAATAGTGCTGTTGATTGCTGTTCGTGCGTACTTGTTGTCACTCAGCAATGAGGTGCACAGGCGTTGCCGCTAACTAGCGTGGCATGGCTGCCAAATCTCTACAGTGATGGAGCTGATGATATGGTCGGGATAGCCACTGCTGCTGTGCATGGGGGATGCCAGAGTGCCCACTGCAGCCCCAAGCCACCCTTTCTTTGATTTGGGGGTTGTTGGGTTTGTTTTTTTGATAGAAGTGTAATACTGTGTGTACTATGCTCAGTATTTGGAAGGAAATTCTCTCTACTTTTTCCAGTCCCTCTCTTTTTTAGTGGGAGAAAATGAAATTCACTCCCAAACTTCACCTTTTTCACTGTTTTTTTCTGTGTTAAACGTAGGGCTTTACACTGACCATCATGTCTACACTGCCAGCAGCTGAAGCTGAGTGCAAAAGGCAGGGAACTCTGTTCCTCACTTAGTCTTTCTTCTTTGTAGTACTCAAGTAGGAGGGGAAAAGGGATTGAGCAATAACAAGTCATGCATCCAATCCAGATTGCAATACCACATTCTTTATTCTTAAAGCAACATACCGACCTATATGTAATGCTAACAAAATAATAATATTCATAAATCCAATTAGTTCATTTCATGTTTTATCAAGCATGACAAGAGTCTTATTTGTACCTTTAAGAGAATACATTCGTATCGCAAATGTCGTATTGTTGTTCTGCTGAGAAGAAAGACTGGGAACAGTCTTTCAAGGTGTGAAAGTGACAGGAAGATCCCGACCAAGATAGCTATGAAGAGCTTGTTCCTGAAGTTAACTTGGAGTTGCATGCAAATCAGATGTGCGTTGTCCGGTACCAGTTCTCATTTATGCTGAGCACTTCCTTTCTATGTCATGTAGAAATGTAGCTGTAAGTCAACTGTACCTTTAAGCACATAAACTTCTGCTAAGGAACGTACTTCTCGTGTTTACTAATGATTTGTGACTGGGTAGATTACTCCGGGACCTAAGGTCTAGCAAACTCAGGTAACCTTCAGTTCAGCGCTGAACGGTCAAATCTGCAATTAGCCTTATGCATAACCATGGACAAATCACTTCACTGGCCTGTTTTTCTGGGTTTGTTTGCATCTTTTCTTTCCAAGGTTTGTCTGTGTTGGAAGCCCTGTAGAGTAAGCTTTGGCAATTGCAATGTGCTGTGTGTTGCAGAGATTCCAGCTGCACTTCAAAGCCCTAACTAATACTGGGGGCACAAGCAATATCTTTGTATCCAGAAGAGTTATTAGTTTCATAAATAGCACAAACACAAAAAAAAACCAAACCCTCACAAAAAAAACCCCTACCAGCTGGCTTTTGCACATATTTTAAGAAGAGAGAAATACTGCAGAAAGTAGATCCCTACCTTTCCCTCACCATTTACCAGTCTTGTTTCTGTGACTAATAGTCATTAAAATGTCATATCTCCTCTGCAGGTAGAATAGCACGGTAACCGTCACAAAACAGGGGAAAAATATATGTTGAAAGGCAGAGGATAAATTTAGGTGTTGGCAAGAAGCTGGATCTTGTCAATGTTTAAAATAATCTACCATGACTTGGCAAGCTACCACTGTCATTCATACTTACTACTTCAGTTTCTCGTAAAACCAAACAGCAACAAACTATTTCAGGCAAAACCAGCCTTACACAGAGGAAGTGCTGATGTCCCCCTATAATTTGTAATTACTCGAAGAAAGTAAAAACTAAATGTTGGTAATTACTAGAATTAAAACAAACAAAAACCCCTCAAAACCAACACAACAAACAACTCAACGCTTTATTCTCCTTTATTCTGATTTCTATTTTCTTGTGTGTAACTCACAAGATTATTTTTATAGGCCCAACCACATTTTGCTAATCTTGGTGATTGTAATCCAAAATACAAGACAGCAGACACCTGAATAGAGGAGAAGGGAGCCTGCTGTAGTGCCAGCTATAAACTTGAATCATTAACAAGCCAGTGGTCAAAGAGCTGCTTGACCTCAGAAAAAATAACCCAACTGGTTTATGTTTGCAATCAAAGAACACCTAATAATATGTAGCAGTTGTTTTCATTGCTGATAGTGTTTTTGGGGAGATCCTCGACAAGAAACAAAGCCAGTAGTTTTTGAGTATCTTCCGTTTGTGCTCTAGGAATGGCTCTGGCAAGTAGCATTCATGCAAATGGCATGGATGCAATCTGGAAAGGGAGGTGAGCACCTAAATTTTGTTTTTAAAGGACATGAAATATTCTTCATGGAAGTTTACTGACTTGCTCCTTTTAGAAGCTGAGTGTAATTCAATATGCAGTGTGATGTATTTGCTTTTAAGCCTGCTTTTAAGCAGAGTAGTCCTCATTATGTATTAAAATTATTCACCTGTGCAATTATATTTGTTTAAACTTGTTCTTTTTTACGTTTTTGAAGGGTAGTTCTACATATCAAGCCTTTGCTGGCATGTACACGGATGAGATTTATAAAGCAAGCCACCTATTTGAACAAAGAAATAGAGAATGAAAATCCTTTATTAGAGAAACTTCTGTAGATACTTCACAGGAGAAGAAGAAAAAGTGCAAAAGATAAAAGCAGGGAGCTTAGTTCCATGGACTGGTAGTGAAATTACTACCTGGAATTTTCTGTATGGATTTAGAAGATGTAAGGGAACACAGGAATTTAATGCTACATTTCTCCATGTTCTTAAAGGCATTAGCTCTTAATAAATAGGGAAGCTGGATATTAGACTGTGCAATAGCTTTATCAAGCTGAGAGTTTCACAAAAAGAATGTTTGATTATATTTGTGAAATAATTTACTCATCAAACAGCGCTATTAAATGTAGGATGCCTTTACAGCACTGTTTCTATTGTTGTGTTCACATTCTATTTTGCTGGCAATAAATCATTTTGAAGCAATTCGTTTTTTACACATTGAGAGATAGACAGCAGATCCTGAGCTCAGCAGGTGACACATTAAATTCAGAGACATGTCAGTCACATTTAAAACATATGGCTAACTCCTACAGCAGATCACTCCAGCGGAAAAAAAACAGTTTCTATGCAATTCTCTATCCGTGTCAAGCTGAAATAGAATTTTATTTTTCTTCACCTAGATAAAGAGCTCCTTATGAATATTCCATGCTGTGTCACGTACTAGTAATAAAAGACTAACAAGTACCTGCATATTAAGTACAGAGTTCATACCCTGAAAGGCCAGTGTAGAACTTTTGATCAATGCCACCTTGATTGTGCAATCTTTGTTTTTCCCATCTGGAAGTTAAATTCGAAAGCAAAAATAAAAAATGTTATTTCTTATTACAGCACAGAAATGTAATGCTTCAGATGTCCCCACCATTGGCATCTACCTTTGGCTATCAGCAGGGATGCAGGGAAGAAACTTCTGAAGCCTTCAGGCTTCAGTCTGAGAAAATGCAGGCAGACTTGAACTAGCCTGGAGCTCTGCTCTCCTGTGGTTTGAAACACTTGCTGCTCCATAAGACTGACCCCTCCAGCACTGTACCTCAGGGCTGGATTTGTTTGTAGGAATTTGTTTGTTTTGATAAACCATACATAAACAAGACTATTTAATGAAGTAGGGAAATCCCATCAAAGTAAGCTTTCACCAACAAACCGTGATGTTTACAGTTCTTAGCAGGCAAGAAAGTTAGCTGTATCTACATTGAAGCATGTTTAAGGAACTAGTTCCTATACTGTGGTGTGTGTGCGAGCCTGACTTATTCAGATTGCTCAGTAACTTTTTGGTTTAAGCAGCCAAAGTTAGATTGTGGTATGCGGTTGCACTGGATTTTAGGTTTGAACTGTCCAATCCAGTTAATGTTAAAAGGCAGTTTTGCACCTTGGGCTGCAAGGGATGATAAGTAATGTCTGCAGCAATTGCATATGTTTCCTCTAAGTTTCTGCTGTCTCTGTTATTTACTGTTAATGTTTGGACTGAAGAGCACTGTGCAACTCTGCAGATTTTCTCTGGATATTTTTAATCCATTATTTCAGCTAATAGTTTTAAAGGGAAACCTTTAAACATGTTGCAGGGCGTCGTCGATGGAATTTTTTAAAATATCAGGCAGAAATTCAAAACAATTACTGAGAAGCAATTGATGATCAATTATTGTTTGCTATGCACCAAGGATGTTCAGACTAATAGGTGCGACTCTGAGAATTTCCTTTGTTTTAGTTATGATTCTAGTGGGAATGTGCTTTTTTCTTTTTTTTTTTACCTCTAATACCACTTTTCTCTGCTGCAAGATTTGTGATGAGTGTATTTCCCTTCTCTGAGGCTAGGCATTAAATTTATATATAAATGGGAGCAAAAAATGGACACAAATGTGACAGATGTGACTTTCTAATTGACATTTATGGTGGAAGCTCTTTTTACATTTTCGTACTGGAACACCAGCAGTATTTCCCTTAAGTAATGCAATGGCTCTTGTCAAACATTACCCAAAAGGTCAGTCGCGTAGGCTATAGCTCTCATTTCCCCCTGTTGCTGCTGCTTCACATTCCATCACCAGCTGACATTAGAGTGAAAGCAAGCAGCGTGGCTAGGAGACCTCCATCATTAAAAGATTTCCTTAAGAGAGTGGGGATGGGACTTCTTGTGGCTGTGTGTAAGGTGTGACTCAAAGAGGAGTGGCATAGCAGCCCTGTCACTGCTGTCTTTGTCAGGTGGAATTAAACGGCGTATCATGCAACCTCCAGGCTACTTGCTGCTATGTAGAAAATTAATCTTCCTCTCCTTATTGTCCCTCCAATGTACTGTGTGTACTTCGTAGCTGTGTGTGATGATTGAGGTGGTGTCACATGCTGATATTGTGTATTTCCTGGGGTGTTATTCTAATACTTTTGGTTAAAGCACTTTGAACATTAAGCATCAATTGGAGAAAAAAAAAAACACCAAATTGTCTGTATATGTAGTGATTCTTCTATATATTTGAATTTATTACATGTTATTTAAATGTTATACATACCAAACCTCTACATGAAATTCTCTGTCCGTCTTTTCCCATTCCTTCATGAAATAAAACTGTCCAGTACCTGAGGGCAAACAGGAAGAGAAAGCATGAAAGCTTCTTGTCATTAACCTTTGTGCACATTTGTATTATAAATGAGACTAAATATCTCTGTCTGAGAAATAGTCCACTTACAGACCTGAAGAAAAGCTTTCATAATTCCATTATGGAGAAATAAGAGATTCTGCAGAAGAACAGAATTGTGCAATTGTTGGTCAAATGTCCAGAAAGCAAGGAAAGGTAACATGGTCAGGCAGAGGAGGATCAAGGACATTCCTTAAGCCATGGAAGCAGACTCAGGTACATGCAAAGGTTTCTAACTGCAGGTCTGAGAAGTTCAGATGGATGCGTCTATATCCAATTTTTGAGATTTATGTTGGCAAGGCATATGCTACCAATGCTGGGAATTATTTTCCCCTGACATAAAGGTCTCTCAATAATTGAAACTTGACCCGAATGTGAGGGATTGGTTTGGGTGGTTCAGTATTATCAAATTTTCCATAAATTTCTTGAATGGCTTGACCTTTAGCATCTTTTTAAAGCTCTAATGTTTCTCGCTGCATCTTTGTGAAGGCCTAAATTTATATCTCTATCCCTGTGTAGAAGAGATGGGGATTGAATGTGTGCTCACCCTTATCTCCAGTCAAGTTCTGGAAACATTTGGTTGTAGGTGAGAGTTTTTAGCCTTCATTTAGCAAGAGAATTAGCGAGATGCGTTCTGTCTAGTGTGTGGACATTTTGTGATTTTAAAAAAGGAAAAATAATCTTCATTTACTCTCTGAATCATGAAAATATGCTTTCTTTTTGGTGAAACTATTAATATCCTCTTTCCCCACACCCTCCTTTTTTTGTTCTTGTTTGTACAGAGGTGTTTTAAAATGGTTTACATCACTTACAATGAATGCAAATTATTTTAGTATAGCGATTCTCCATTTGTGGAGTTCACTGCAGTCTCTCTCATGATCAGAATATTTGGTAGGTGTTCATATTTGGATCAGGAATTTCTCCCCCTGCTGGTTTTCCATTTCTCC
The DNA here is from genome assembly GCF_000703405.1 of Apaloderma vittatum. Lineage (NCBI taxonomy): Eukaryota > Metazoa > Chordata > Aves > Trogoniformes > Trogonidae > Apaloderma > Apaloderma vittatum. Next base: position 36,857 of record NW_009715253.1, read on the forward strand.
TTGTCATTTTTTAGTCAACATCTCTGAGGAACAGAAATACGAGTTTACTTTTTTTTGGATGTGGTAGTTAATGAACTAACTGTCTTCCCCTTAAACTTGGCCATTGCTGGCTACTACTGGAAATTCAGTCATCTTGACTGTATTTCTAAACAACGCAGAATTTGTGATTTTGAGAAATTTTAAGCAGATTCATGCTGGTTTGGCTTCACAGGCATCACCAGTATGATCGCTTCTTCAGGATTTTCTGGCTTCCTGGAATGTGTCTGTGTGCACGTGGTAAGCACTGATTAATAGCAGATATATTTTTCCTTCAGTTTCCTTAGTTTTCTAATTGGGTGTCATGGGTTAGGTCTGGACGAGCCACTAAATGCTGACAGACATTCTCTAACTCTCTGTCTCTCCCCAAATGGGAAGGAAAATGGAGTGAGGCAGAGAGACTTACGAATTGGGAAAAAAAAAAAAGAAAATAAAACCAGCTTTAATGAATAAGAAATAATAAAAATAGTAAACTCTATGCATACACATAAAATTGATGTAAAACTTGACTCCCTCCTGATAGCAATCCCCACTGATGCTGCAGAGCAGGAGGCACTGGGGAAGCCCCAGGCTCAGTGGTGGCGGGAGCTGGATACAGGAGCTGGATTCGGGAACTCAGGATCCGGATCAAAAGCAGGAGGTGGGACGGAGTCCTCTCTGGACACCGGCCGTTGCAGAACAGGGCAAAGAAGGGTAGAAACTCTTGTGATCACTCAATTTATATTAAATATGACGTATATGGGGTGGAATACTCTCGTTGGTCGCCTGTCCTGTCTATTATCCCCCAGAGGTGCAACCTTTTAACCCCTCTCACTACCCGGCATCCCCAGCGTGGCACACGAGAGCCATCAGTGGCCTTGGTCACTGTAGGAATAAGTGTAAGCAAGAGCCTGTCTGCATCCCAGTCCCAGGCAGTAACTGTGAACATCAGGTGTTATCACTGCCAGTAGCACACACTGTCTGCAAAAACACGCTGCTGACTTCAGAAAGTGCAGCCTTTTGGAAGAAACAGAGCTGAGAAGTAAAAGTTACTGAACAAAACTGGTTCTGTTTAGCTCAAACCAGGACATTGGGGAAGAATGTTCTTTGGAAAAAAAAACAAGCTGTTTTGTTTTGAAGTTTTAAACATTGCAATATAGAGATTATTTTGTTCCTTAAACAGACAGAACTTTGCTAAGTATAAGTCAGGAGAGATCCACTGCAGCCATTACTGATTGTATCAGTAGCGTGTCCAGAATGTTTTTCAACAACCTATTTTAAGTGATGTAACTCTACACTGTAAATCTCTTTTACAGCTATTGTTGTGTGCTTATTATGAACTACGATACAATTCCAATGGAACACAGTTTTATTGACTATAAATGTGACTTGTGTATCATCTCCTCCTGGAGAAATTTTTTTTTTTTTGCAAACTTCGGATGTTTTTGATGGTTGTTTTATTTTTCTCATATTTTTCCAGAACCTTCTGAGTTGGAAAAACAAAGTGATTTCTTATGTCAGTGATCAAATGTCTGTGTAATTGATTTAGTTTTGCTTTGTTTTGTCCTTTCTCTAGAATAGAATTAGGGAACATGATGAAAGGAAACGATGTCTTTCCTGTTGGTATGCAGGACAATGACTCATTCTTATAGTATTTTCAGATCAGTGTATTTCAGTTATAGTTTAATATTTTCACATCTCTTGAATATTAAAATTTGTTCAGACTTCCTTCTCCAAACCCTTCCAGAAAATGTGGAAAGCATTATTTTAAGTTTAAACACTTGTCAACCAACCACTGTTTGACAAGCCATTTATTTGCTGATAATATTTTTATATCAAACCAATATACAATTAGTGTCTTCTTGATTCTTATACGTATGTTCTGAGATTTTGTATTCCTGTAGATACAAAAACACTTTACCACATTGTAAATATGTGCCAGCTTTCTTGTTTTTGTTGATTTTTCCGATCTCTGAACAGAATGTGGTTCTTTTCACTGTCTTTTGTTGCTTTTTCTTTCTTCTGCTTTTATAACCTTTTTATGTGGGACATTTGTATTTGCCTTGGAATTATGTGTCTCTTTTTCATCCTCTCTTATCTGTTCTGTGTAGTATTGCCTCCATTTGTTCTGTACTATGTATTGGTTTTGTTTTTTCAGCTCCTGTATTCCATCTTCCTCCTAGACGCTTCTTATCCAATAAAAAAAAAAAAAAGAAAAAAATAGTCTATTGCATTAGTATACTGTAGTATAACTTTTTTGTGATATGGTCAAATTTGCTCCATGGCAAGGACTAACTAAATCTCTTTACCCCAATAAATCTCTCTCTAGTGTACAGAACTTCTAGGCTCAAGTCAGAGTGAGACTTCTTGCCAAATTGGACATTAATTTCACAATATCACTCCTGTTACCATAGGGTTTAAAAAAGAGTTTTGTCTGTCGGATAGATTTGAAATAATACTACTTCCTCTGTTGTGGAAGATGTTACTGGTTGTTTGCTACTAAGTTTTTGGAGGCAAAAAAAATAAGGCAAAAAACAAGAAAGAAGTGCCATCATCAGTATATTCTTATTTTCCATCTTGTTTGTTAAATGGGGAAAAATGTCAGTAAAAAAAGGTGTACAGTGCTTTCCTTACTAGAAATAGAATAACCAAGATGATAACTTGGTTTCTTGGTGATTAAACATGCCCAAGCAAAGATTAGTTCTTTAACTAGAGAAGGAAATCACACTATCAAGCAGAACCCTAATAAGAAACATACTTTTGATTAAACTGCAAGTCTTCAGGGAAAAAGACCTTTTTGTTCATGTTTGAAACTCTTCTTAGGTCAACTGATCTTGACTAATGATTCTAGTCTGCTACTGCAATACCTCCTGTGATGGACTTGGTAATAAATAATTTGTGTGCAGGTGCATGTAAGTGTACCAAATGTCTGGAACTGGGAAGAACAGGGAGCAATGATGGTTACTTTTCTGTGTCTTTGAACAAACTAAGATCTCGTTCTGACTACCCAATTTATTATTTAACTCCAGAGAGCTGAGAAGGTGTTAAATTCCTGCCCTGGATGTAATTGCAAGTGTGGACAGGCTTACAGGACAGGCTTACAGGTGGAAAGTGAGCACAGACACGCACAGGTGCTCTGGAGCAGTGCGTGATTGCTATGACAGATGACTATTCAGAATTAAATAGGACTTTTTAGTCGCCTCTTTAGCAATACGCACTTCGGCATTGCTGCAGTGAGCTGGGTACCACTCCACGTCCGCCTCCCACCTTTTTCTATCTGGAAGAATTTACAATAAAGTCCTGCTTGTGAGCATGTGTCTGTTGCACCATGTCAACAGTTTTTGAAGGAAAGATCTTGGAATTTATATTCTTCTGAAGAAATGGTAGAAAATTAATGGGTATCTTAATTGATTCTTTACATAATTTAAAGAAAGAAAACATTCCCCTTTTCGTAGACTTGTTGTGAATGTTTAATTCTACACTTTAAAGTTTGAATTTTCTGAGCTATAGTGAAAAATATGAATAATTGATATTTGAAATTATTACTATTTTTTCAGGTGAAGTTTTATTTTTACCAGGACTTTCCATAATCTGGAAAGAAAGAAATTCAATTTTTATACAATACTTCTAAAACAGAATTTTTTATGCAAAAAATGCACTTTAGAAGATAAAGCCAGAAAGTCACCTTATCTAGTCTTCTGTGACCCTCTGACACATGCTAGTCTAAATTTATTCCTATGATCTCATGGTTTTACTAGTCTATAAAAGCAAGTTATTATCACTTTACATATTCAGAATAATAGCACTTAGTCTTCAGGTAATGATTTAACATTTATTTCACTTCACTTTACACATGCTAATTCATGAGTGAATTAGCCCTCATTGTGTGCACCAGACCAGTGTTATTAAAACCCATTTCAGAGGTTTGTAAACTGGGGCGCACGGAGTCTGAGGGCTTTGCCATCTGGTTGATAGCAAGTCAGCTTTATTCAGGACTGAGCTCAGACTGTCTTGATTTTTCAGTCACCTTAGAGATATTGCCCTATCAATTAAATGTAGCTCACTCGAATCTGAAGTCATGTTGCTAAACAAAACTCTCCCATGCTGGTCTGCATTTGAAAAAATCACATCTTCTGGAAGTGTAAGGGTTTTTTTCACTGTGGTGAAGGAAGTCAGGGCTTGGTGGCGTGAGGGACTCCATGGAATAAGTGGAAAGCTTTGCTCTGTTTTACTGTGAGACTGTAATCTGTATTATAGATGTAACCCATTATATAGCACTTTACAGTTTTGGTAGTAGTGATTTTCCTCTCTTTTTAGTTAAGGCAAATTATCTTCCACTAATCTCGGTCATGCTTCATTTAGAGCATTGCTGGTATACTGACAAGTTCTGTTGGTTTGTCGTGCTTCTTTTGTTGTTGGTTTGGTTTGTTTGTTTGTGTTGTGTGGTTTTTTGTTTTGATAGATTGGTTTTTGTTTTGGTGGTGTGTTTTTGGTGTTTTTAGTTTTGTTAAAAGATCTCTCTGTCGTCTGCACACTGCACAATTTTCTAGATCACTGAAATTATCTTGTGAAAAAAAAATTTCAAAACTTGTATATGCTTAATAGTTCTCAGCAATGTGGGTGCTTATAATCTTACGGGAAGTCTTGATAACAGATTTCTGGTTAGCTAGTCTGTTGACAAGATAGAACAGGTACAAGTAATGCTGTAGACCATATGCAAATTCCTTCTCTATTACCTGCCCACTTTGTTCACCAAGTCTCAAGAGTGACGGCTCTAAAAGAAACAATTTAAAACAGCCAGTGCTGATGTGGAGCTATTATGTACACCCAGTTATCTGAGTACCAGCGTTGTAGCCCTGTTGTAGTCAAGATCTAGTGGAGTAAAGGCAGGCACATTAGAAGCTGAGGCAGGTGGTGGGGAAATATTTATGGTATGATATTTCTCACATTTCTCTGCAGGCCGCAATTTCTTCCCAATTACCATTTCCCTCTGCCAGTATCCACTACTACAAGTGTGAGTCATGGGTGAGAGAAGAGAAGGAATTAAGAGTGTCTTTTTTCTGCTGAATTCACTTCCCATGCAACTTGGCTGTAGAGAAAGCATTTGTCAATTAAACTTGTTCTTTGCTCTGCTGCAAGGAAGGCAATGGATTAATCTGAGCTTTCTAAGGACAGCATTTGACTAGCTCAACACTAGGTGTATTGACCTATGTCATGAATTTACTCAAGGAGAAATATTCATCAAGTGGACTGTTATTTTGGTAGGACTGTAAAATGTGTTAAGGGATCATATGCAACAGATTTCTTTATATATA